>NC_047104.1:129235673-129393173 GCF_902500255.1 Thalassophryne amazonica
TGTGTGTGTGTGTGTGTGTGTGTGTGTGTGTGTGTGTGTGTGTGTGTGTGTGTGTATGTGTGTGTGTGTATGTGTGTGTGTGTGTGTATGTGTGTGTGTGTGTGTGTGTGTATGTGTGTGTGTGTATGTGTGTGTATGTGTGTGTGTGTGTATGTGTGTATGTGTGTGTATGTGTGTGTGTGTGTATGTGTGTATGTGTGTGTGTGTGTATGTGTGTGTGTGTATATTTTTTTTTTTCCCCCCATACGACACAACTCAAAGTGGGCCTGGTGTAAAAGGGGCTTTAGGGACCCACTCGCTGACTGACTCCTCACTCCTGTGCTTTCCCTGATAATCACGTGGGGAAACCTTCCCAGGAAGCTGCCACGGTTGATGCCATACTCTCTGGAATTTCACCAGGTATCATTGAATAAGTCTGCAGAAGACTATGATGGCCTGTTTGATGATGACGATGACCGGGTCATGGACGAAGGGCTGAGTGACACCAACTCACCTGCTAAGAGACCTGCCATTGGTGATAACGACGATGATGATGATGATGATCTCGTGCCTTCAACAGGGCGGATGAAGAACAGACGCTTGTTCCTAGATGATAACTCACTTGGTAAGTTCAGTCTTAATGTGAGTGAGGGGGTGTTTGAGAAATGGGGGATACACTGATCCAATCCAGTGAGTGGTTCATGTTTTTCTGTGATCTTCCCCCCACCCCCGGCTGTACCTTCTGCAGATGCTACTTTACTTTTTCATGTTAATCTAGAAAATCTTATTTGGCACCTGCACACATGTTCCATTCTTCATACAGTTAATATTGTCAGTGTAGAACAAAAGAGACCAGAAATGTTTCTTCCAGTACCACAATCCCAATCAGCTTTCCTACCACCAATAAATGAGCCTCTAAAGTTGTTTTGCTGAGTGGAAATTAGTGGCCGTGTCTTTCTTTGAGTGCACTGCAGTGTGACATCCATTGGAGATGTGGGAAATGCGAGTTTAACATCTGCGCATTATTTAAAATGTCTTCTTTCAGACACAGGCTTGTTGAAGATTGGGCAAGATAAATATGGAGATGATGATGAGGATGCAGGTAGCAACACCCTGCCAGCAGCTGGTCCTCCGTTGCCTTTGCGTCCCATCTATGTAGGACCCATGCCAACACCCCTGCAGAAGGCCTTTCAGCCCGCCTCCACGCCTGTGCATCTCACTCACCGCTTTATGGTAGGCCAACAACTCACTGACCTGTGGTTCATTTCCCTGTGGTTCATTTCCTCTGCAGGTACGGCTTCTCCAGTGTGTTGCTTTTTTTTTTTTTTTTTTTTGATGCTTTTGTTTCCAATAGGTTGAATATAAATTGCCTGCACAGTTTAATTTTATAGATTGTATATTTCTGTATTGATTTTAAGAGTGAAATTTTTTTCCATCATTGCATCTCTGAGAGCCTAAAAAAAAATTTATACATGTGATTGACATGATTAATTAATTGCAAACCTTGTAGTTAATTTGATTAATTGCATGACACACACACACAGATATATATATATATATATATATACAGTAGTGTTCAGAATAATAGTAGTGCTATGTGACTAAAAAGATTAATCCAGGTTTTGAGTATATTTCTTATTGTCACATGGGAAACAAGGTACCAGTAGATTGAGTATATTCTCACAAATACAACAAGACCAAGCATTCATGATATGCACACTCTTAAGGCTATGAAATTGGGCTATTAGTAAAAAAAAAAAGTAGAAAAGGGGGTGTTCACAATAATAGTAGCATCTGCTGTTGATGCTACAAAGTCAAAACTGTTATGTTCAAACTGCTTTTTTAGCAATCCTGTGAATCACTAAACTAGTATTTAGTTGTATAACCACAGTTTTTCATGATTTCTTCACATCTGCGAGGCATTAATTTTGTTGGTTTAGAACCAAGATTTTGCTCGTTTTCAGTTTCAGTTTATTGCCATTTACAGTAAAAAAACCACATTGGAATCAAAAATTTCGAGCAGATCTCAGTGCACATCAAACAAACAAACAAACACAAGCCATTCATTCAACATGTACAGCATGATTAAAACCCCCAAGCCACATAAAAATATCAAAAGAAGGTATTCAAAGTCAATAAATACTAGTTTAAAATATCAAACACTTAAGTGCCCATGCAGATCCAAAGTGCTTTACTATAGTGCATTGTTTAAAATTTTCACAGCCTGTGGGGGAAAAAAACTCCTGTTATGGCAGGATGTTGTGCTTTTAATGGCACAAATACCTTCTGCCAGAGGGAAGCAGGTCAAAAAAGTCACTGGCCGGATGATGAGATGGGTCATTAATGATCGATAATGCCCGAGAAAGAAGTCTTTTTTTATAAATGTCCTCCAGATCGGGCAGCTCCACACCAGCAGTCCTGCTGGCTGAGCGGAGAACTTTGTGCAGTGCTCGTTTTTCTTTGTTTGTGGCGTTACCAAACCACACTGTGATGGCTCCTGTGAGAACACTCTCAATAGCACAGCGATAAAAGTTTGTCAGAATTTGTTTGGGATGAAAGCCTTCAACTTGCGTAAAAAGAACAAATGCTGACGGAATTTTTTTAGCAATAGCAGTAGTGTTTGGGTTCCAGGTTAAATTATTTGAAAGAGTCACACCCAAAAATTTGCAGTATCTACCCTTTGCACCTCAACATTATTGATACGGATAGGCTTATGAGAGCTGTGTCCAAAATCAACGATGAGCTCACAAGTTTTGGAGGTATTCAATTTCAAGTTGTTTTGTTCGCTCCACAGAACTATTTTTTCCACCTCTGATCTATAGTGCGAGTCATGATTAGCATGAATGAGTCAGATTATAGTTGTGTCATCTGCATACTTACTAATCAGATTGTTGGGATTAGAAGCAACACAATCATAGGTGTACAAGGTATACAGCAATGGGCTTAGTATACATCCTTGTGGAGAGCCAGTGTTCACAATAAGTTCATCAGAGACACAGTCATTAACCTTAACCCTTTGAGGCCTGCCAGACAAAAAGTTCAAAATCCATTTGCACATGGCATCACAAAGGCCAAGATTTTTCAGTTTTACAATGAGTCTTGCTGGAACCAAGGAATTGAACGCTGAGCTATAGTCCAGAAAGAGCATTCTTGCATGAGACTGCCTTTTGTCCAAATGCTTGTATACAAAGTTCAGGGCAAAGGCAATGGCGTCCTCCACGCTCCTGTTTTGTCTATAAGCAAACTGAAGTGGGTCAACGGCCACCGGTATCTGGTCTTTAATATAGTTCAACACCAAACGCTCAAAACACTTCATTAAAACTGAAGTTAGGACCACTGGTCGATAGTTTTTAAGACAAGAGACTGGTGAATTCTTTGGCACTGGGATAATGGTTGACCTTTTGAAGGCAAGTGGAACAGTGCAGCGCCTCAGTGACAAGTTGAATAAATCCGTTAGAGCTGGGGCAAGTTGTTCTGAGCAGAGTTTAAGGACGTGAAGGGGGATTCCATCTGGCTCACTGCCCTTCCTCACATTTGTCCTTTTGAGGGACCTTTGGACGTCCTCCTGATGAAGAATAAGATAGTTCTCATCTGTGAATTCTGGAAATGAAAATGTCTCCCCGTTCCCAGTTTCAAAGCGGCAATAAAACTGGTTCAACACATTAGGTAGAGAGAGTTCAAAATCAGTAATGGTCTCTCTCCTGGGTTTAGATGAAGTGACCTTGTTTAGACCCTCCCACATACGTTTTGGGTCATTCTCTTTAAAAAAAATTTCAATTTTATGTCCATAAGAGCATTTAGCTACCTTTATAGAGTGCTCCACTGCATATCGGGCCCGCTTATATGCACCAGCATCACCTGAATTAAAAGCCACTGAGCGCTCTTTTAATTTCATTTCAACATCCAAATTAAACCATGGATTTTGACTAGGGTGATGCTTAACTACTTTCTTTGGCACACAGCAGTCAATGCAAAATTGAATGTATCCAGTTAGAGCAACACAATATTCATCTAAATTCTCTGACTTAAAAACAGTCCAATCCGTGGCATCAAAACAGCCTTGGAGTTTCATTTCACTGTCCTCATTCCAGCACTGTACGATATGTGTTTGTGGCTTAATTTGTTTACTCCTCTGCATGTATGTAGGAAGAAGAAAAATAGTGGAGTGATCGGATTTACCAAAAGCCGGTCTTGAACTAGACCTGAAAGCGGACTTCACATTACTATAGCAGTGGTCTAAAATACGTGCGCCTCTGGTCGGTTGCTTTACGTGCTGGTAGTAGTTGGGACGCGCGACTTCAAGTTACATCTGTTAAAGTCTCCTGCTACTATTTTCACAGCATCAGGATGAGAGTTCTCATACGTAGTTACTAGTGTGCTTGGGGTCATTGTCTTATTGAAACACCCATTTCAAGGGCATGTCCTCTTCAGCATAAGGCAACATGACCTCTTCAAGTATATTGACATATCCAAACTGATCCATGATACCTGGTATGCGATATATAGGCCCAACATCATAGTAGGAGAAACATGCCCATATCATGATGCTTGCTCCACCATGCTTCACTGTTTTCACTTGAACTGTGGCTTGAATTCAGAGTTTGGGGGTCGTCTCACAAACTGTCTGCGGCCCTTGGACCCAAAAAGAACAATTTTACTCTCATCAGTCCACAAAATATTCCTCCATTTCTCTTTAGGCCAGCTGATGTGTTCTTTGGCAAATTGTAACCTCTTCTGCACGTCTTTTATTTAAAAGAAGGACTTTGCAGGAGATTCTTGCAAATAAATTAGCTTCACACAGGCGTCTTCTAACTAACAGGTAACTCCAGACTGTTTTTGATCATCCTGGAGCTGATCAATGGGTGAGCCTTTGCCATTCTGGTTATTCTTCTACCCATTTTGATGGTTGTTTTCTATTTTCTTCCAAGCATCTCTGGTTTTTTGTCCATTTTAAAGCATTGGAGATCATTGTAGATGAACAGCCTATAATTTTTTGCACCTGCGTATAAGTTTCCCCCACTCCAATCAACTTTTTAATCAAACTACGCTGTTCTTCTGAACAATGTCTTGAACGTCCCATTTTCCTCAGGCTTTCAAAGAGAAAAGCATGTTCAACAGGTGCTGGCTTCATCCTTAAATAGGGGACACCTGATTCACACCTGTTTGTTCCACAAAATTGACGAACTTACTGACTGAATGCCAGACTACTATTATTGTGAACACCCCCTTTTCTACTTTTTTTTACTAATAGCCCAATTTCATAGCCTTAAGAGTGTGCATATCATGAATGCTTGGTCTTGTTGGATTTGTGAGAATCTACTGAATCTACTGGTACATTGTTTCCCATGTAACAGTAAGAAATATACTCAAAACCTGGATTAATATTTTTAGTCACATAGCACTACTATTATTCTGAACACTACTGTATACGAGGTCTATTAGAAAAGTATCCGACCTTATTATTTTTTTCAAAAACAATATGGATTTGAATCATGTGTGATTGCGTCAGACAAGCTTGAACCCTCGTGCGCATGCGTAAGTTTTTCCACGCCTGTCGGTTGCGTCATTCGCCTGTGAGCAGGCTTTGAGTGAGGAGTGGTCCAGCCCCCTCGTCAGATTTTCATTGCCAGGAAATGGCGGAATGATTTGGGCTTTTTTTCCCATCAGAATCTTTTCAGAAACTGTTAGAGACTGGCAGCTGGAAACCATTAAAAAATTTATCTGGCTTTCGGTGAAAATGTTATGGGCTTGGCAGAGAATGAGTGTTACTGTCGCTTTAAGGATGGCCCCCAGCGGCTGTGGGGCAGATTTCACTTTTAACAAGAGATTTTGTCATGGAAAGCCGAGCGGAGGCTTCGCGCGTCATGATGGATTCGCTACTGGAGCAAGACAAAACCACCTACGTTTTGGTCTCACAGGACGGCTTTGAGATGGCGTTCAGACAGCTGTCGGTGGTTTTTCCATCGAGTGATTATCCGAGAAATTGTGGATGTGCCTGGACATGCCAGAACATGTCCCGTGAGGCTTCATCACGGCGTTGCTTTGTGCCATGCGGCACCGCGCGAAGCCTCTGCTCCTATTTCCATGACAAAAACTCCTGTAACAGTGGAATGTGCCGTTCATTTCCAAACTGGACGCTGTGTTTTATCCGGGACGTCGTCTGACTAGCACAGGAATTGTGAAAAGACGTGGACATCAGCACTTTTTCGACACATTGAGACAGACGTGCGGAGGAATTCCGTGCGGAGGAATTCCGCGCGTCGCGGCGGTGCCGCATGGCGCAAAGCAACGCCGTGATGAAGCCTCACGGGACATGTTCTGGCATGTCCAGGCACATCCACAATTTCTCGGATAATCACTCGATGGAAAAACCACCGACAGCTGTCTGAACGCCATCTCAAAGACCAAAACGGAGGTGGTTTTGTCTCGCTCCAGTAGCAAATCCATCGTGATGCGCGAAGCTTCCGCTCAGCTTTCCATAACAAAATCTCTTGTTAAAAGTGAAATCTGCCGGAAAATGGTTGATGTCCAGCTCTTGTGATAACCAGAGAAATGGCACACGATGGTCACGGATCCAGACAGCCATCCGTTGAGAAATGAAATGGTCGTTCAGCCTGTCGATGGCAGCTTCGGAGCGCGGCACGCCCCACAGCCGCTGGGGGCCGTCCTTAAAGCGACAGTAACACTCCTTATTCTCTACCAAGCCCGTAACATTTTCACCGAAAGCCAGATCAATTTTTCTAATGGTTTCCAGCTGCCAGTCTCTAACAGTTTCTGAAAAAATTCTGATGGAAAAAAAAAAGCCCAAATCATTCCGCCATTTCCTGGCAATGAAAATCTGACGAGGGGGCTGGCCCACTCCTCACTCAAAGCCTGCTCACAGGCGAATGACACAACTGACAGGCGTGGAAAAACTCACGCATGCACACGAGGGTTCAAGCTTGTCTGATGCAATCACACGTGATTCAAATCCATATGGTTTTGAAAAAAATAATAAGGTCGGATACTTTTCTAATAGACCTCGTATATGCATGCTCCGGCTTCCTCCCACATCCAAAGACATGCAGGTTATGTGGATTGGAAACTTTAAAACTTGGAGGCTTTAAAACTTTAAAGCCTGTGAGTGAGAATGTGTTTGTCTGTCTCTATGTGGCCCTGTTTGTTAGTTTCCAAGCATGGACAGACCGCTTAAAATCACACCACAGATTTTTAATCATATTCAGGTCTTGGGGCTGAGATGGCCATTCAGAACATTGTATTTGTTCCTCTGCATGAATGCCTTAGTAGATTTTGAGTAGTGTTTAGGGTCATTGCCTTGTTGAAAGAGCCAGCCCTGGTGCAGCTTCAACTTTGTCACTTATTCTTGAACATTGTTCTCAAGAATCTGCTGATATTGACTGGAATCCAACCCTCAACTTTAACAAGATTCCCAGTACCTGCACTGGCCACACAGCCCCACAGCATGATGGAACCACCTCCAAATTTTACTGTAGGCAGCAAGTGTTTTTCTTGGAATGCTGTTGTAGCAGGATAGATGACCTTAATGATGTTCAGCTGGTGGATTGAGTGCAGCTGGTTGTGGCAAAGGAGTGTTTGCATAAAAGAGGGAGTGTGTGTGCTCTTCTTTCTGTTTCTGGAGACTGACTGCAGGTGTTTGGACGTGTTCACTTCCACGTTCCTGTGAAGACAGAGACCTCTGTGTGGGCTGTCGTTGGTGGTGCGCTGCTGAGTTTGTGGTGCTCTTGACGCTCTGGGGTGGTGTCGAGTTACAACTGATTGCTGTGACGGAAGCTTCGGATTTTGGACCAAGCTGTGGAAGGAGGCCCTGTTGCTTTGCTCTGGTGCTCTGCTGAAAGATTTCGTCCTGTGAGACCGGTGGATGTGCCCTGTTTGCTGCGGCGGCTTTACGCTCAGTGTGGACATTAGGAAAACTGTCAGCTGCGTGTGCTGCCAGGCTGCGTGATGCAAGGGTGCCCTCATGTGGTCATAATTGGTGGTGTTTTAAATGAGTTTTTTACAAAATTGTCTTTTTAACTAGAAATTGAATTGTCAATAAATTCTTTATTTTTTTGTATTTGGGAACCACATCTCTGTCTCGATTACAACAAACCTGTGTGTCTTAGGTTGAAGTTATTCAATTGTCGAATTCCCAGGGTGAAATTCCCAGGGTGGTGTCAGAAGTCTGACATATCATGTTCATTCATGATTTCTAATTGTCTTGACGATTAGGAGTAAATTGTCCGCTTTGCCACACTGTGTTCTTGTTTTTAGCCATGCTTCCCGCCCCTTATGTCCAAATAACTCAATTTTAGTTTTATCAGCTCACAGCACCTTATTCCAAAATGAAGCTGACTTGTCCAAATGTGCTTTAGCATACCTCAAGCGACTCTGTTTGTAGCGTGTACTCAGAAAAGGCTTAATTTGCATTACAGCATCATACAGCATCTCCTTGTGCAAAGCATGCTGTATAGTTGAGCGGTGCACAGAAACACTATCTGCAGCAAGATCATGTTGTGGGTCTTTGGAGCAGGTCTGTGGGTTGACTATGACTGTTCTTGCCATCCTTCGCTTCAGCTTATCTGAGGTTTTTCTTGGCCTAGTTAAGGCACTTCGGGCCTTAACTAGTACTGTGCCTGTGGTCTTCCATTTCCTCACTATGTTCCTCACAGTGGAAACTGACAGCTGAAATCTCTTGTATCCTTCCCCTAAACCATGATGTTGAACAATCTTTGTTTTCAGGTCATTTGAGAGTTGTTTAGAGGCTCCCATGTTGCCACTCATTAGAAGAGATGCAAAGAGGGGAAACATTTGTAAATGGCCACCTTAAATACCCTTTCTCATGATTTGATTCACCTGTGTAAGAAGGTCAAGGTTCATTTAGCTTACCAAACCAATTTTGTGTTACAATAATTAGTGCTAAATGTATTCAAATCAATAAAATAAGGGTGACCAAATTTATGCACCTGCCTAATTTTGTTTAAATAATTATTGCACACTTTCTGTAAAGACTAGAAACTTCATTTCACTTCTCAAATATCAGTGTGTTTGTCTGAAATTTCTGATCCAGACAACCAATGATTTATTATTATTATTATTATTATTATTATTTTTTTTTTTTAGATTCTTTATTTTGGTTTTTAGACAACAGAGAATATTTACATTGTTTTTTGAGATAGAAATCTGTTCAGTTTCCTCTGTAGTCCTCAGTTTTAAACAGCAAACATAAAATACAAACATGGGAGACATAATGATTGTAAAACAACAACAAAAAAGTGCCTACCGGCCTATCAGAGAGATTTGAAGAGAGATGCAAAAATTTAAAGCAGAAATAGAAATAACTTGAGTTAAAAAACACTAAGACAAGACGGCATCATACGGTTCTTGGATTGTCACCTCCACAAAGTCCGCTCGTAGAGGTTTCACATATTTAACCCACTTCCTCCAGTATTCAATAAAAGCATCTTTCTGTAAACGTAAACAAAAGTCATCCTTTCCATAACATAAAGATCATTCACAATATTAATCCACTCTTGTATTGTGGGGGGTTCAGGAAGCAGCCACTTTCTAGTGAGAGCTTTTTTACAGGCTGAGATCAGTATGCTGAACATATATTTATCACTTCTTGACTGAAAAACAACAATTCCCAGAAATAGTGAAGTAAAATGCAGAGGCAAGTCAATGTTCAGGATGTTTTTTAGTGTTTTATCTACCTCCATCCAAAATGGTTTTATTACTGGGCACTCCCAAAAAATATGCCATTGGTCTGCCTCCTGACACCCACATTGTCTCCAACATTCACTGTCCCCTCATGCAAAGTATGCTTTCTGCCTAGGTGTGATTAAAAAACGAACACTACACTTCCAACCAAATTCCCTCCACAATTGGGAGTTTGTACATCTCCATACAAAATTCCACATACCTGACCAGTCTTCATTTGATATTGAGAAATTTCCCTCTTTCTCCCATTTCCCTTTAATGTACTCTGTTGTATATTGTTTCTTAGTCATAAGACCTTTATAGATTTTGGAAATAACTCCCGTGTTTGAAGCATTTTGATAAGCATCTGTAAATAATCTCAGTATCGGATCCTCTATATTTGTATTGTTTCTTATATTACGATCAAAATAGTTACGAATCTGAAGATATCTATAAAAAATTTTCTCAAGACCATATTTTCTTTTCAAATATTCAAAGTCTTTAAATTGGCCTTTTTCTGTGAAGGAGGAGAAGGTTGTTATTCCTTTTGTGATCCATGATTTGAATCTATGATCCATCTTGTTAGATTTAAAACCAGGGTCAAAGGTGCACCATTGAATTATTTGTATTTTATTATCCAATTTATATTTTTCTTTTATTGTGTTCCAGATTTTAAACTGAGCTTCTATTAAAGGATTTTTCACAGTATCTAGAAGTCCTCCAAGATGTTTTTGCGCTATCAGTGCATGCACTGGGTTTTTTTTTTTCATATGGGAGAGTTCAATATCTTTCCACCTAGTTTTATATGATGGGGTACAAATATTTATCAAAGGTTTAATCTGGGTTGCACAGAAATAGTTTTTGAAATGTGGAAGGGCCATCCCTCAACCAATGATTTATAATAAATATATATATATATATATATATATATATATATATATATATATAGTGAGGAGTATTTGAACACCCTGCGGTTTTGCAAGTTCTCCCACTTAGAAATCATGGAGGGGTCTGAAATTTTCATCTTAGGTGCATGTCCACAGTGAGAGATATAATCCAAAAATAATAATAATAATAATAATCCGTAAATCACAATGTATGATTTTTTTTATATATAATTTATTTGTATGTTACTGCTGCAAATAAGTATTTGAACACCTACCAACCAGCAAGAATTCTGGCTCACAGAGACCTGTTAATTTTTCTTTTAGAAGCTTATAGTTAGTTAGGGCTGGATCAGGTGACCCTGAACCATCCCTTAGTTATGCTGCTATAGACTTAGACTGCTGGGGGATTCCCATGATGCTCTGAGTGTTTCTTTCTCTTTTTGCTCTGTATGCACCACTCTGCATTTAATCATTAGTGATTGATCTCTGCTCCCCTCCGCCGCATGTCTTTTTCCTGGTTCTCTCCCTCAGCCCCAACCAGTCCCAGCAGAAGACTGCCCCTCCCTGAGCCTGGTTCTGCTGGAGGTTTCTTCCTGTTAAAAGGGAGTTTTTCCTTCCCACTGTCGCCAAGTGCTTGCTCACAGGGGGTCGTTTTGACCGTTGGGATTTTTCCGTAATTATTGTATGGCTTTGCTTTACAATATAAAGCGCCTTGGGGCAACTGTTTGTTGTGATTTGGTGCTATATAAATAAAATTTATTTGATTTATTCTGCACTCTTTACCTGTATTAATTGCACCTGTTTGAACTCGTTACCTGTATAAAAGACACCTGTTCACACACTCAATCAATCACACTCCAACCTGTCCACTATAGCCAAGACCAAAGAGTTGTCTAAGGACACCAGGGACAAAACTGTACACTTGCACAAGGCTGGGATGGACTACAGGACAACAGGCAAGCAGCTTGGTAGAAGACAACTGTTATGATTATTTATTAGAAAGTGAAAGAAATACAAGATGACTGTCAATCTCCCTCGGTCTGGGATTCCATGCAAGATCTCACTTTGGGGGGTAAGGATGATTCTGAGAAAGCTCAGAACTACACAGGAGGACCTGGTCAATGACCTGAAGAGAGCTGGGACCACAGTCACAAAGAATACATTAGTAACACATAATGCTGTCATGGTTTAAAATCCTGCAGGGCAGCAAGGTCCCCCTGCTCAAGCCAGCACATGTCCAGTCCCGTTTGAAGTTCACCAGTGACCATCTGCATGATCCAGAGGAGGCATGGGAGAAGGTCACGTGGTCAGATGAGACCAGAAATAGAGCTTTTTGGAATCAACTCCACTTACCATGTTTAGAGGATGAAAACAACCCCAAGAAAACCATCCCAACCGTGAAGCATGGGGGTGGAAACATCATACTCTGGGGGTGCTCTTCTGCAAAGGGGACAGGACGACTGCTCCATATTAAAGGCAGGATGGATGGGGTCATGTATTGTGAGATTTTGGCAAACAACCTCCTTCCCTCTGTAAGAGCATTGAAGATGGGTCATGGCTGGGTCTTCCAGCATGACAATGACCCCAAACACACAGCCAGGGCAACTAAAAAGGGGCTCTGTAAGAAGCATTTCAAGGTACTGGAGTGGCCTGGCCAGTCTCCAGACCTGAACTCAATAGAAAATCTTTGGAGGGAGCTGAAACTCCAAACCTGAAAGATTTGGAGAAGATCTGTATGGAAGAGTGGACCAAAATCCCTCCTGCAGTGTGTGCAAACCTGGTGAAAAACTACAGGAAACGTTTGACCTCTGTAATTGCAAACAAAGGCTACTGTACCAAATATTAACATTGATTTTTACAGATGTTCAAATACTTATTTGCAACAGTAACATACAAATAAATAATTTAAAAAAAGATTTGTTTTTTTAGATTATGTCTCTCACAGTGGACATGCACCTAAGATGAAAATTTCAGACCCCTCCATGATTTCTAAGTGGGAGAACTTGCAAAATCGCAGGGTGTTTAAATATTTATTTTCCTTACTGTGTGTGTGTGTGTGTGTGTGTATATATAATCTTTTTGGAGAAGAAATTAGTGATATTGGGTAACAACAGTGAGCGATGGACGTTGATATCACTATTAATCAGTCTCTGGTAACCAAACAAGCTCTCAACAACTGGTGGCATGGTGGATTAATAGTTAGCACTGGTGCTTCACAGCAAGAACATCGCTGAATCCTTCCTGCCCTTTCTGTGTGGACTTTGCATGTTCTCCCTGTGTCTGTGTGGGTTTTCTCCCGGCACATGTAATAACAGCCAAAATGTGTCTCAGATGTGGAATTCTGTAGGAATAGTACGTGGCTACAATGATGACCAGGACAATGCCATCGACGTGGAGTTTCATGACACGGCTGTGCATCACGCCATGCACATCACCAACTCTTTGGCTCACACCATGGTTGACCTCTCCCAGGAGGCAGTGCTCTTGGCGTGTCCCAGCACAGATGAACTCGCCAGGTATAGTTCTCCATCTCTGACTCAAAATAGACTGTAAAGGTTAAATTGAGCAATCGCATACATAAAAAAATGAAACTGTGGTCATGTTGTCTTGTCTTCTTAGCTGTGAGTAAAACCAGGGATGGTGATGTGAGGTTCATGTGGCCTGGTGTCAGTGGTTTCAATTTATTCCTCTTCCCTTTCTTAGCAAGCTTCAGTGCCTTCACTTCTCATCATGGGACACCAACAAGGAGTGGATAGTGGACCTACCAAAGGGCGAGGATGTGAGGGCGTTGTGCCTGGGTCAGGGCTGGGCAGCAGCTGCCACCAGCACGCTGATGGTCAGGCTTTTCTCCATAGGAGGAGTTCAAAAAGAGATCTTCAGCCTGCCGGGTCGTGTGGTGTGCATGGCAGCTCACGGAGAGCAGCTGCTCATTGTCTACCATCGAGGTATGACACTAAAGCTGGGACAAATATTCAGTGTGACTGATTATTGACTAATTGATTGTTTATTTTATATCTTGTAAAATGGTCAAAAATATTTGACAGTAAAGCTGTGCTTACTGTATCTGCCAAAAATGCCTGAATAATTTTTTTAAAATTCTGTCTGAAAGTCTAATAGAGGTGCCATCATACTCACGTACACCAGTCACCTTGATCTCTGTGTAACTTGTATCTGATTTGACGATTTACTCGGATACATCTGAGATCGAATCTGAGTTCAGTGTCAGACGCATGCAAGTGACCAAAAAAAAAGGTGGGGGGGTGGGGGGTAGAATGACAAATAATCAGGCACCGGCTGACATTTGAATCTTCTCCAATTTGACTCACAGAAAGTAGGTTGATTTCCCTCTGAACTCAGAGATGGTTGTGACGTGAATTTATATCCCAAATGTCTTGACTGATGATCTGTGTGCGTGCGCAGATCGTCACTCAATTACGAAATGTGTACACTGGGGTCATGCTTAACTCCCAACCACCTGTCCTGTTAAATGAAGCAGTTTAGCATGAGGTTGGCCCCAAAAGAGTGTAGCTCCCTGTAGACTTCCATGTTAAAATTCCCAACTTTAGAGCAGAAAATCAGGTAGCCCTGGGGGGGAAAATTGTTTGGGTCTCAAAAGCCACACTTGGCTGGCTGTGTCCAGAGCCTGTCCTCCTTGTGCAATTTATGACATACTAGTGTGTTGCCTGTGGGGATCCACGGTTTCTAGATTAGGTAGTGTTTATAGAATGGGTAACTGACATTTAGTGGTAATAATTATTTTTTGTTAATTTACTGTCTTAATGTATTTATAAATTGTTTAGGTTTTGATATCATATATACACCATTATAATAATTATTTTATTTTAACTTCTATTTTGCCATTTGATTTTTAAATGGACCACAATGGAAAGACATGTTTTCACTTTCTGGTGTCATCGATGTATTTTTAATATATTTACAATTATATTATGTACTTACATTGAACTTACTAAATAAAATCACCCACTCATGCTTTTAATATGTAGATGATTTAAAGCCCCTTGCCAGATTGGCGTGTGAGTTCAGAATATAAATATCAGTGTCCATTGTTCAGTGTTGTTTGGTAATATCTGTAGCTATTCTAAAAATATTAGTCCTGTCAACGCTTGGTTTTTGCACTTGGCATACATAAGCATAACAAACGGCAAATGTCAGCTCTCCCCAGTTTGTGCGTGATCAAAATTGCATGAATGCACAGTTTTTTGTCTTTTCTGCATTCTGCTGTAAGTAGGTACTTTTAATTTGAAACAGACGGTGGCAGAAGACATTAAAAGCACTACACTTTTCACTTACGGTACTGGAAACATAACACAAAGTCACTCATGGTAACAGCAACATAACACTGAACTAAACTGACTAAACCAAGTGAACTACAAAACACAAAAAGTCAATAACACTAACAACACTGTAAAACTAACATGAACCACATTAGCATTTAAAACCACAAAACCCTGAACTCCCATGCTGCATTGCAGGACAATGCCCATTGTATACTGGTTAGCTATAATTGCTAATTGCTCAAAAAATATTTGTCCTGTCAATTTCATGCTTTCTCAGCGTTCATCCTGGATCAAAATACATAAGCACACCAATTGGCAAATGTCAGCTCTCCCTGGTTTCGCCGTGATCTAAGCCATACGCGCACACACACACAAAGGCCACTTGGCTATTATAATATAGATATCTGTGGTAATATGGTTTGTGGTGTGGTTAATTGTCCCAGTGGAGCATTTAAGAAGTCTGTGCGCCAATATTTCTATAAAGTGAATTTTTTTTGTTATTTAATTTGTATGGTAGCACCTTTAGCAGTGTTAACATGTCAAATTTATCTGGCTTATTGCCTCTGTAACCATGGAGTGGTTACTGAGGCAATAATCCAAAGATAAATTTTAATACCTCACCCAAGCCTCCCATCATGAAAACCTCCACCCAGTCTACCAAAATATGCTTTAATAAAACATCTGAACCAAGGTTAGGCTGTTGGTTTAACTTGTTTGGTAACTCTGAGATGGGGGCGTGTTCAGGTTTCATTCAATATAACAAAATTTCCAAATACCAAAGTGATGTTTTCACTTCCAGCAAGGACACCAGTTGGTTCTTTGCCGTTGAACGAGTTAATCAAGTGAGGTTAGCATTGTACATTTTTGATGATGATCTCCTTTGTCACATTATTTATACGTTATTTTTACAGGCTGTCTTGTTGAGAGTTGCGTTGAGAGAGTACCCAACTCCTGGAGAGGGGCTGGACGCTTCATTTTTCTGGCGTTGCCCACGGGGAGAGGCGGAGAGCTGGGGTCACATTGCTTATTACTCCTCAGCTCAGTCGCCATGTGTTGGAGAGGGTCGCGTCCCTACGCCTTCAGGTCGGGGACCCGTCTGTCATCATTGTCTCGGCCTACGGGCCGAACGGCAGTGCAGAGTACCCAACCTTCTTGGAGTCCCTGGGAGGGGTACTAGATAGCGCTCCGACTGGGGACTCCATTGTTCTCCTGGGGGATTTCATCGCCCACGTGGGCGGCGACAGTGAGACCTGGAGGGGGGTGATCGGGAAGCACGGCCTCCCCGATCTGAACCCGAGTGGTGTTCAGTTGTTGGACTTCTGTGCTAGTCACAGTTTGTCTATCACAAATGGACTTCTGTGCTAGTCACAGTTTGTCTATCACAAACACCATGTTCGAGCACAAGGGTATCCATAAGTGCACGTGGCACCAGGACACCCTGAGCCGGAGGTCGATGATCGACTTTGTAGTCGTATCATGACCTTCGGCCACGTGTCTCGGACACTCGAGTGAAGAGAGGGGCAGAGCTGTCGACCGATCACCACCTGGTGGTGAGTTGGATCCGCTGGGAGGGGAGGAAGCCGGTCAGACCTGGCAGGCCCAAACGTATCATGAGGGCCTGCTGGGAATGACTGGCGAAACCCTCTGTCAGCGAGGTCTTTAACTCCCACCTCCGGGAGAGCTTCTCCCAGATCCCGGGGGAGGTTGGAGACATGGAGTCCGAGTGACCCATGTTCTCCACCTCCATTGTCGATGCGGCCGCTTGTAGCTGTGGTCACAAGGTCTCTGGTGCCTGTCGCGGCGGCAATTCCCGAACCCGGTGCTGGACGCCGGAAGTAAGGGATGCCGTCAAGCTGAAGAAGGAGTCCTACTTATCTTTGTTGGTAAGTGGGACCCCAGAGGCAGCTGACAGGTACCGGCAGGCCAAGCGTGCCACAGCCCGTGCGGTCGCAGAGGCAAAAACCCGGGTCTGGGAGGAGTTCGGGGAGGCCATGGAGGAGGACTATCGGTCGGCCTCGAGGAGATTCTGGCAAACTGTCCGACGCCTCGGGAGGCGGAAGCAGCTCTCCACCAGCACTGTTTATGGTGCGGGTGGGGAGCTGTTGACCCTGACTGGGGATGTTGTTGGGCAGTGGAAGGAATACTTCGAGGATCTCCTCAATTCCATCATCACGTCTACCGAAGAGGAAGCAGAGACTGGGGACTCAGAGGCAGACTCATCCATTACCCAGGCCTAAGTCACCGAGGTGGTTAGAAAGCTCCTCGGTGGCAAGGCTCCTGGGGTGGATGAAATCCGTCCTGAGTACCTTAAGTCTCTGGATGCTATGGGACTGTCTTGGCTGACATGCCTCTGCAACATCGCGTGGCGATCGGGGACAGTGCCTCTGGATTGGCAGACCGGGGTGGTGGTTCCTCTGTTTAAGAAGGGGGACAGGAGGGTATGTTCCAACTATAGGGGGATCACACTCCTCAGCCTCCCCGGTAAGGTCTATTCCAGAGTACTGGAGAGGAGAATTCGACTGATGGTTGAACCTCGGATTCAGGAGGAGCAGTGTGGTTTTCGTCCTGGTCGTGGCACACTGGACCAGCTCTGCACGCTCCATCAGGTGCTCGAGGGTTCATGGGAGTTCGCCCAACTAGTCCACATGTGTTTTGTGGATCTGGAGAAGGTGTTCGACCGTGTCCCTCGGGGTACCCTGCAGGGGGTGCTCTGGGAGTACAGGGTCCTTTGCTAAGGGCTATCCGGTCCCTGTACGACCGCAGCAGGAGCTTGGTTCGCATTGCTGGTAGTAAGTCAAACCTGTTTCCATTGCACGTTGGCCTCCGCCAAGGCTGCCCTTTGTCACCGGTTCTGTTCATTATTTTTATGGACAGAATTTCTAGGCGCATCCAGGGTGTAGAGGGGGTCTGGTTTGGGAAGCACAGAATCTCGTCTCTGCTGTTTGCAGACGATGTGGTTCTGTTGGCTTCATCAATTCAGGACCTTCAGCGTGCACTGGGGCAGTTTGCAGCCGAGTGTGAAGCGTCCGGGATGAAAATCGGCACCTCCAAATCCGAGGCCATGGTTCTCGACCGGAAAAAGGTGCTTTGCCCTCTTCAGGTCGGGGGAGTGTCCTTGCCTCAAGTGGAGGAGTTTAAGTATCTCAGGGTCTTGTTCACGAGTGAGGGACGGATGGAGCGTGAGATTGATAGACGGATCGGTGCAGCGTCTGCAGTGATGCGGTCGCTGTATCGGACCGTCGTGGTGAAGAGAGAGCTGAGTAGGGGGGCAAAGCTCTCGATTTACAGATCGATCTATGTTCCGATCCTTACCTATGGTCATGAGATTTGGCTCATGACTGAAAGAACGAGATCGCGAGTACAAGCGGCCGAGATGAGTTTCCTCCGCAGGGTGGCTGTGCGCTCCCTTAGAGATAGGGTGAGGAGCTCGGAGTCGAGCCGCTGCTCCTCCACATCGAAAGGAGTCAGTTGAGGTGGCTCGGGCATCTTTTCCGGATTGCCCCTGGACGCCTCGCTGGAGAGGTGTTCCGGGCACGTCCCATTGGGAGGAGGTCCCGGGGAAGACCCAGGACACGCTGGAGGGACTACATCTCTCGGCTGGCTTGGGAATGCCTTGGGGTTCTCCCGGAGGAGCTGGAGGAGGTGTGTGTGGATTGGGAGGTCTGGGCGGCTTTGCTTGAGCTGCTGTCCCTGCGACCCGATTCTGGATAAAGTGGAAGAAAATGGATGGATGTCTCGTTGAGACACAAAGTCTCGTTCTCAAGAGAGACCTGTTTCAGTCAGACATACATGCAATATAACAATTAGCTGCATACAGCCTGACAAATGTGTCTAATGTTTTGTGTCAATATGTGTCATCAGCTACAGGTTTTGATGGTGATCAGGCTCTTGGTGTCCAGCTGCTGCACTTTGGTCGAAAGAAGAGACAGGTCATTCATGGTGAAGCTTTCCCCCTCTCTCACAAGTCCTACTTGTCCTGGCTTGGATTTACTGCTGAGGGTGAGCCTAACCACATAAACGTCTGAGAAAAATATATTTTTAATTTGCCATGACACTTCCATCATAATTTTCCGTTAATCCAGCTCTTTTTTTTTTTCTTCATATTTTAGGATGTGTTTGATAGCCACAGGGTGACTCTGTGTATTTTCAGGTACTCCATGTTATGTGGATTCGGAGGGTGTGGTGAGGATGCTGAACCGCTCACTGGGGAATACATGGACACCAGTTTGTAACACCAGGGAAACCTGCAAAAGCATATCTGACCACTACTGGGTGGTCGGTGTGCATGAGAACCCACAACAGCTCAGGTGAATTATCCATCACAGTCACTCCCAAAGTGTTTTCTGTCTTTCTGTAAGGTACCAACACATCTCTGGCTTGGTCGTGTCGTAGACTGAAGGTGGTTTGTGTTTGACATGATGTGCACATTAATGTAGTTTAAGGAAAATGTATAGCCGCACTGACCGATTTAACTCAGTGGAATGAAAGTGAGTTCATGCTTGATGCAGCTGGTGGAAATTGTTACCTCCGCCAAGGAGGTTATGCTTTCGGTCGAGTTTGTTTGTTTGTTAGTTTGTCTGTCTGTCTGTCAGCAGGATAACTCAAAAAGGTTTGAACGGATTTTGATGAAATTTTGTGGAGTGGTTGGAAATGACAAGATGAACAAGTGATTAAATTTTAGTGGTGATCCGGATCGCGATCCGGACCCAGGAATTTTTTAAAGGATTCTTCACCATTGCGGGATAGGGGGAATTTTGACATTCTAGTTTCTAACTCCACAAAAACAAGGCAGAAAGGCTTGAAAAAAATTAGGGTGTAACATAGTCAAATGTTCTATTAAACAACAAAGTTTGGTGATGATCGGATCCAGATTCCGGATCTGGTGATCCAGAATAAGCAAAAATATAGGGAAAATAGAAAATGTGTCAGTGTGAGGTGACAAATGAAGCTAGAGATGCACAACTAACACCAAATTGTAGCTGAATCTGTACTGATTCAGTAAGGTGTCATCAAATTTGATGTAGCTTCAAATGTTATGGAGCTAGATCCAGAAGAAAACCGCCATTATCTTAAAAATCGTTTTTATACAATAACTTTTGAACTAATAGACATAAAAGTGATTCCAAGTTCTAGTGGTATGTTTTCATGGTCAAGGATGTCAAATATAAAGGAAAGAAAAGTGTATGTATCATAGTTTTGGTTGTAACACTGAATTGTTGAATAGATCACTGTGCCAAGGAGGGAATCTCTTTAGGGTCAGTGACCCTATGGCCTTGTGTAGCACATGCAACACTTAAACAATAGTTCTATTTCAGAATTTACTGTTATTAATTTAGAGAAGTGTTTCATAAATGTTAAAAAATTAATATATTTGCAGTTTAGTTGAATAATAAATTGAATTTTGTCTCATTTGTTTTTGTCTATAAGCACATGCAATATCAATATCAGTGCTCAGATGACAGTAGCTTCTGGGAAAGGTGCAAGTTGCAATAAACTGTGATGCCAAGTGCTAAGGATACATGCTATCCAGTCACAGCAGATGAAACTTTTTTTTACTAGCAAACATCATTGTTAGACTTTTTTAGGTTCAGTGATTCCACGGTGTGTAGATGTTATGGCGTCAGTTACCCCATGGCCTTGGCGGTTTGCACTCTCCGAGTGCTTCTAGTATTTGAATATTTTCTTTATGCATTATGTAGGAATGGTACACATCCCATGAGTCTTCTAAACTTTGCTCTGTATCGCACCATGTGTTCGTGGATATTGACCACATGTCCTGTGCAATGCACCCTCTGCATATGAATGATGTATTAGCAGTAATATTGTTGGGCATTATATCACAGCGACTACTGTGATAATATACAAATAATGAATGAGTTCAATGGTACAAATGTTTCATGAGATGAAAGCTGGAAAAAAAAAAAACATTCAAAGAATGTAAAAACATTCATTATTTGTTTTATATAATGGCTAAAATAGATCCTTGCCATTGGATATTTTATTAATTTATAAACAACAGTAAAGGGACTTACATTTTGGCGTTCCACTGCTGCTTAACAGTCCAACACGAACTTTAAATGGGAGTCCAAAATTGCGATGATGCAGTCCGGTGATGCTGTGCACTGACGTAGTGTACTTCAAAAAAAAAAAAAAAAGACTTTGTGTAGCTCATCAGTCCAGCGAAAAATCACATCAGCTTTTCATCCTAACAGCTCTTCATGCCTCCAGGCGGCTTACAGCGGAGTGGATTTGTTTTTTTGGATTTTGTGTGTGTGTGTGTGTGTGTGTGTGTGTGTGTGTGTGTGTGTGTGTGTTAAAAGAATTAGCACTGTCAGTTAGCTCCTTCAAATTGTCGTCCGTCAGCAAAACAAACTCTACATGTTTAGCTAAACGCTGCTCCCACTAGTGGGCGGGGTTTGCAGCATGCAATGATACCAAACATATGGAACCAAATTTGCACACTAAATGGAACCAAATTGCACACTAAATGCAACGCAACACAAATGGGATGACTAATCCATGTCACGTGACATACAAAGCACCAATCAAATGACAAGGATCCATTCAGCCGTTATACAATATACAAATAATGAATGTTAATGAGTTCAATGGTACAACTATTTCATTCGATGAAAGCTGGAACGTACCTTGTTGAATGGTACATTCCATCTTTCACCTCATGAAATATTCGTTCCATTGAAAGAATGAAAAAAACATTCATTATTTGTTTTGTATCTCGGTAAAAATAGATCCTTGTCATTTGATATTTTATTAATTTATAAACAACAGAAACACACTTACATCTTGGTGTGTGTCAGTGGGGCTTTGACGTCAACCATCCAACACGAACTTTAAAAAGGAGTCCAAAATTGTTCTTGGTCAACTTGCAAAAACAGATGGTTCAAAAATAATTCTGACGATGTAGTCCGTGATGCCGTGCACTGACTTCGTGCACCCCACCACCACCACCAAAAAGACTTTGTGTACTTACTCAGTCCAGCGAAAAATCGCGTCAGAAATTTGCCCAGGTTTTCATCCTAACTTCATCTTCTTCAGCCTAACAACTGTTTGTGCCTTCATACAGCTTACATCGTAGTGGATTTGTTTTTTGCGTGTGTGTATGTTAGAAGAATTAGTATGGTCACTTCGCTCCTTAAAATTGTCTGTCAGCAAAACAAACTCCACGCTGCCCCCACTAGTGGGCGGGGTTCGCAGTGTGCAATGGTACAAAACAAATGGCACCAAATTTTCACGGTAAATGGAACCAAATTTGCATGTTAAATGCAGGGCAACACAAATAGGAAAAATAATCCATGTCATATGACATACAAAGCACCAATCAAATGACAAGGATCCACTCAGCCGTTATATAATACCAATTTGGGGGGGGGGGGGGGGGGGGGGTTGGTTATTGGTCAGATGGGACATATCTACTTAAGAGGGCATGTATTTTATAAAATATAATATGTCATTTGGTAAATTTTAACACAATTACTAAAGATTGTACCCAGACATATTACATGGACACTAGGGGTGTTAAAATTATATCAGGATGTTTCAAAGAAATTTACAATAACTAGTTACCACCATATTTAAAAATACTGAGCATTTGAGACTCACATGGTGTTCTTACTTTCAGATACAATTCTGCTTTTATCGTTGCGTTCACTCAGGAACATAAATGTAAAATTGCACAGTTTGAAGCAGTAAACTGAAAATATGTTTAACACTCAACAAACGAGAAAATGTAGAGCAGATGGCTTGCCAAATACACTGTCACCGTCTTGCTTCTTCCCCAATCTGCAATAAAAACCCAGTCACCCCCTTTTTTTTTTCTTTTTTTTTATCTCTTGGTATGAAATACAGTGGATATAGCGATCAGCATGTCCGTCTGTCCTCGCTTGTTAGCATGATATCTTAAGAATCCATTGAATAATTTCATTCATATTTAGCATAGGGCAGTCACAATTATTACAATATTTGCCAGCCGCCATTATTTTTCATATTCGCGAATATTTTTCATAATCGCGATTACCGTGAATTACTAATTTTATCCACAAAGTTGCATAAAACGACTCAGAATCTAACGTCATCGTGCCGCAGCAGCCACACGCAGCCTCGCTGCCTCACTCACTCTGTTTCCCTCTCGTCTTGGTCGGATGGTTAGCGAGGCCCAGATAATAACACGGATTGTGAGGAGGTTCTGGTTCCAAAGCCACGTACCACGGCACCACTGTGGATGCATTTCGGTTTTAAGTAGGGCTGCCTCGACTAGTCACGACTACGTTGACGATTGAAATCATTAACTAATTTAGTAGTTGACGAGTCATTTATTTTATTTAATTCTTTGTTTTTCCTCTCAGCTCATAGTTTTAGGCAGCCGTCCTGCCGTCATTTGGATGTTTAAATTTTGAATAAGACAGTGGCCGTCTTAGTCAAAGTCGTTTAAAATGGGTAGTTTACCGAAGGAGCTGTGTGTATGTGCGTGCGTGCAGAGTCAACTCGCTACAGACTGTGAGGGAGGGAGCAGGTGAGGGAGTGAGATTCCTGAACGGAGGCACGAGACGTTACGTCTGCTGTGAACCATCAGTGCACTTAAGACAGCGAGCGCGGAGCAGAGAGAGGATTTTAACCCGGGTGAACATGTTTAAATTAAAAAACAAAAACAAAAAACCAAACCTTGGGGCTGCCTTTACTCTGTACTTTCTCTACACGTGTGGTTCTGATGGCACCGACCTGTTCACACCATGTGCACGTCGTATACTGAATTTATGAGATCACGAGATGAAATAAACAGTCAAATATCCTTAAAAATGAGAATATGTAAATGAACTGAGCAAAAATTACATACACACGGGTAAAAAAAAAAACCCTGCTGTGGAGAAGCTGTGCAGAGGTACAGATCACAAAAAGCTGAACTTTAACAGCTGTTTATTTTCCAAAGGTATGTATTTGTTCAATCTTGAGCTTAATGTAGTGTTTAAGCACAAAACGTGACTGAGGAGAAAAAAAGGATGACTTCATCACACTAAAATGAACTGGAGTCAGAATAAAAATACAAGCTGCTAATTTCTGTTGTTTTTCAAAGTTATTAAGCTGCATCTATATGTTTTAATTATTTCAAAGTGAGTTGCCTCTTATTGTATTCTGATTTACTTATACAAAAAACATGGGGAGTGTAGTCAGCCTGCATTGTTCTGTTAAGTTTATATCAGTTTTCCTGCACATGTCCAGGTGTTTTTCCTTCTTTATAAGAGTTTGGTGTTTGCTCCACAAAGTTTTAAAACACAATAAAATGTTCACACTGTTCTTTATAGCAGTTCTGTAATTTCAGAAATTCAACAGAAAGAACCACAAATCAGAAAAACGTGGGACTGTATGTAAAATGAAGATAAAAATAAAAATGTTGCACTATTCCCAGTTTCTCCACTCACAAAAGCCAAACGTTCTTCCAGAGTTGTGTAATCATACTATGATAATAGAATATAAAGAAGGGAAAAAAAGAAAAAAATAGACAATATAATCGTCAATCGCAATTATTTGCCTGACAATTAATCGTCTCCAGAAATTCCTAATCGTGACAGCCCTAATTTAGCATAAAGGTGTACTTGAGTGATCCCTCGACACCAGTCGATTACGGTGACCTTAGGGTCAATTTCAAGGTCATAGTGAGTTATTCAAGATATTGTCATTGCCACCCTTGTTAGAGTGATATCTCAAGAACCAGTTGACCAGTTTTATTCATATTTAGCATAAGGGTGTAATTGGGTGATCCCTGACACCAGTTGATTACGGATTTGTGGTGACCAGGAAGATATGTCATCTCTTGGTGACTCTTGTTTTAATCAAATAAAATTTATACTGGTGATATGGCACAATCCTATTGAACACTGAGGTTTTACACCCCAAAAATCCATTTTGAAGTTTCAAAGAAATGGCCTGTTTATGGGACGGTTGCTTTAAAACTCTCCCTCCCTTCAGATGGAGGATACGGGGCATTTAATGCAGACAGTCTGCTCTCAGAAAGCAAGCAGTAGTCCAGACTGGACATCCATTACATATGTCACAGAAATGTAAAATAAGTCTTTTCATTCCTAAACTTTGCATCTAGCAGGAAAGTCTTTATATGCACTTATAGAATTATGGGACTTTGCAAGTGTTTAACGGGAAACCAACCACATATGTTGATTTAAAAACATGTTTTGTTTTAAATATCGCTCATTTAAAATAATTGTTCTTCTTACCGGTTAGCCATTTTTGGAGGATAAGATTTGTTGTGCATGTTGTTGTTCTGGCAGGTGTATTCCATGTAAGGGTTCCAGGTACCCCCCAACTCTGCCCCGGCCTGCTGTGGCTATCCTGCCCTTCAAGCTGCCCCTCTGCCAAACCACCACAGAAAAGGGTCAGATGGAGGTAAATTAATGTTTATTTAAAAAATGTCCTTAGTAGCCTTTAAACATGTCTCCAAACTATAGTCTGACTCCACAGTTAAAGTATCAGCTAATATAAAGTAAATATTTTGGCAGCAAGAATAAAAACAGAATGTGCTCAATAATTATATCAACAACATATTCCTTAAGTGTTTAATGATTTGTTTAAAATCTATTTAATGAACCTCATTCAATTTATAACTTAGTCATCCATTTTCTCCCATTTATCTATTTCAGCCAATCCCAGTGTTCACTAGGTAAGAAGTGGGGTACAGACAGACAGACAGACAACTTTAAAGTTTCCATTATCCCTTCTATTTCCTGTTATCCTACAGGAGCAGTTCTGGCGTTCAGTCCTCTTCCACAACCATTACAGCTTTCTGTCATCCAATGGTTATGAGATTGATGAGGATGGAGAGAGTCAGGCCCAGAAGGAGCAGCAGGAGCTGCTCATGAAGATGTTTGCAGTTAGTATGAACCTTTAAAGCTCCATGTTCACACTCACTGGACGTAACAAACCAACGTTTTACACATTTTCCTCCCAAGGTATTGGAACAACAAGCCTAATAGCATTTGTTTTTGTAATATGCTGAAGTCATTTGGATTTCAGATCAAAAGATGAATTTGAAAGGACAGTTTAAAATGTTTTTTTTTATTTCCTGGTATTTACACTAAATGTGTTACATACCATTGAATTTGGCACTATTTGAGTTATACTTCAGAGTAATTGCTTTGTAGCCAGTAGTGCATGGTTATAGTCTTAGATAGGATCACGCAAGAGGCATGACGTCAATATTTGTCAATATTTGCTTGCGAGAACCAAATCCAGAGTATTCCACCTAATGTATGTTGAACCCTGAATGCATCGCTGGAATCATAATACATCCAGAATTTCTATAAATGATTTGCAGAGGGGATCAGAAGGCTTATTTATACAACCCCAATTCCAATGAAGTTGGGACGTTGTGTGAAGTGTAAATAAAAATAGAATACAATGATTTGCAGATCCTCTTCAACCTATATTCAATACACTGCAAAGACAAGATATTTAATGTTCAAACTGATAAACTTTATTGTTTTTGTGCAAATATTTGCTCATTTTGAAATGGATGCCTGCAACACATTTTAGAAAAGCTGGGACAGTGGTATGTTTACCACTGTGTTACATCACCTTTCCTTCTAACAACACTCAATAAGTGTTTGGAAACTGAGGACACTAATTGTGAGTGTCAATGATTGGGTATAAAAGGAGCATCCCCCAAAGGCTCAGCCATTCACAAGCAAAGATGGGATGAGGATCACCACTTTGTGACCAACTGCATGAAAAAATAGTCCAACAGTTTAAGAACAATGTTTCTCAACATTCAATTGCAAGGAATTTAGGGATTCCATCATCTACAGTCCATAATATAATCGGAAGTTTCAGAGAATCTGGAGAACTTTCTGCATGTAAGCGGCAAGGCTGAAAACCAACATTGAACGCCTCTCACCTTTGACTCCTCAGGCGGCATTTCATTAAAAACCAATATTGTGTAAAGGATCTTACTGCGTGGTCTCAGGAACACCGTTGTCAATTAACACAGTTTGTCACTACATCTACAAGTGCAACTTAAAACTCTACCATGCAAAGTGAAATCCATACATTAACAACATCCAGAAATGCTGCCGCCTTCTCTGGACCCAAGCTCATTTGAAATGGACAGACACGAAGTAGAAAAGTGTGCTGTGGTCTGATGAGTCCACATTTCAGATTGTTTTTGGAAATCATGGACATCGTGTCCTCCGGACAAAAGATGAAAAAGACCGCCCAGATTGTTATCAGCGCAAAGTTCAAAAGCCAGCATCTGTGATGGTATGGGGGTGTGTTAGTGCCCATGGCATGGGCAACATATACATCTGTGATGGCACCATCAATGCTGAAAGGTACATCCATGCTGCCATTCAAGCAACATCTTTTTCAGGGATGTCCCTGCTTATTTCAGCAAGACAATGCCAAGCTACATTCTGCACGTGTTACAGCAGCGTGGCGCCCATTGAAAATGTGTGGCACATTATGAAGCGCAAAATGCGACAATGGAGACCCCGGACTGTTGAACAATTGAAGTCGTATTTCAAGCAAGAATGGGAAAGAATTCCACCTACAAAGCTTCAACAATTAGTGTGCTCAGTTCCCAAACACTTATTGAGTGTTGTTAAAAGGAAAGGTGATGTAATACAGCGGTAAACATATCACTGTCCCAGCTTTTTTGAAATGTGTTGCAGGCATCCATTTCAAAATGAGCTCATATTTGCACCAAAAGCAATAAAATTGATCAGTTTGAACATTAAATATCTTGTCTTTGTGGTGTATTCAATTGAATATAGTTTGAAGAGGATTTGCAAATCATTGTATTCTGTTTTTATTTATATTTTACACAACACCCCAGCTTCATTGGAATTGGGGTTGTATGAATGTTGAAGTCACCAACAATCAGAATGTTATCTGCACAGATTGACAAGTTACAGATAAACTCAGCAAATTCATCTGGAATTCAGAGTATGGGCCAATGGGGCATATATACAGTGACAAAGTAATACGGTTGATTTTTATTCTTGGGACCTTGGCTATACGTACTATCGGGGGCAGAGCAGAGAATCAGATGTTCAAATGAACTATATGTATGACCACCAACAGCGAATAACCTAACCTTTGATTTATAAATTAGAGCAACACCCCCGAATTGCTTTGCATCACGATGGACGTGACTAAATGTGTACGGCGGTGGGCAGGCCTCATTTAAGGCGAGAACAGAGGAGGACTAAGCCAGGTTTCACATAAGCCAATCATTAAGTGATGATCCATAATTAGATCATTAATCAACAGTGATTTTGAGGACAGTGACCTTATGTTCATGAGACCCAGACTAAAGACCTCAGTGAGGTTGACAATTGGACTGTTTGGATTTAGGAGTGGTTCCAGAGTAGCATATACATATACAAGATGCCTCGAAGTAGGTTTAAGTTTGAAACATTCCACGCAGGTTATAGGTAGCAGACACAAAATATTTGATATTGCTGGAACAGCCAGCGGGCCATCCTCAATTTCCCTGTGCTTTTTATGGACACAGCTGTGGAAACAGGCCACACTCTCAACTGGACAAATTTCCCTCCCTGCTACATAAACTACACTATTACCATAGTGGATTTTCTGCACTAATTTCCCTGCTAAGCTAATGGATTCCACACTCACATTCATCATAAGCCCTGCAGGGTCTCTAATCACCTGCTTCATGGCGTACATTAAACTCCTAATGTTACCCTTCCTGTAGAGGTCTGTCTATGTTTGCAGACAAGATGGCGGTGCCTTCCCTGTTAGGGTGAAGGCTGTCCGGCATCAGCAAGCCACAGCTGCCCCAAAACAAAGGCCAGTAATCAATAAAACTCAAGCTTTGCTGTCTACAAAATTGGGCCAGCCACTTATTTAACGATGTCAGCCTGCTAAATGCCTGATCATTACCCTGAGAGGGGAGGGGACCAGAGACTATTGATTGATGCACACACATCTTTCTGGCGAGGTCACAAGTCCTCTCTGTCCATTTTTGTGGCCTCAGAGTGCTTCATTCTAATATCAATGGTACCGACGTGAATAACTGTGTGGCTATATCTATAAAATTGTTCACGGACTAGCACCTCCCTACTTCACGGGCATAATTAAACCCTATGTACCGGTCCCAGCTCGGCGTTCTCAGGGCACAGGGCTACTTTGTGTCTCTAGGGTGAATAAAGTCTGTGGGTCATAGAGCTTTCTCTTATCGTGCTCCTGTTCTGTGGAATGATTTCCCTGCATCAATTAAACAGTAAGAGTCTGTAGAGACTTTCAAGTTCAGACTAAAGATGCACTTATTTTCCCTTTTGTATGGCTAGCATGCTGGCATAATATGTTACCATCCTTCCTACCCTTTTAAATTAATTTTATTAGTAAACAAAGCGGGTCACGGCCTTGAAGTCGGGGTCTTTAATGAAGCTTAGGGCTATCACCTTAGTCCGGCAATCACCTCAGTATTTCTTCTGTTTTTCTTGTGTCTTAATGCTGACAAATTATACCTTATTTGTAGTCTTTCTGCCATCTGATTCTGTTTTTTCTCTGTCCAAGATGCTGCTCCATCCAGAAGTGGGAGCGGGCGTCTTCTTCTGTAATGGTCATGAAGTAGACAAGATAAATCAATAAATCCAGCAGGAAAAATGATGGCCTTTATCAGTGGAATTTATTGTATCATTTACTACTTTTAAAGCAGCTGCAGCAGTACTGTCATTTTCTCAAACCAGACTGATCTCATGAGCTTGTAAAAATTAACTTGTTCACTTTTTATTGATTCAAAAACTTTTGCAATTACACAGCTGAGATGAAGCTTTTCTTATGTGGACTGTTGTTTAACGCACCTCAGCTGAAGCACCAGGAAATAAGACGATGTTCACGGCTGTCTGCTTATACTCCTATTTTCATCCTAAAGTCATATGTCTTCAGTGTTTCACAAAAGGAATGAACGAGAATGTGTTGTTCTGGTACCTTTTTATCCACAAATTTCACTCCACTGGATCATTCCTGCTTTACTTTTATTCTCTGGCTTTTAGCTCTGCATGAGTTGTATGGTCTTCTGTTGTTTTTGGCCCAGTGTTTTATTTATTTATTGTTTTATTGTTTTTATGTTTATTTATTTATTAGTATCTGAGTGGGTTTATTGTTTTGTATAGTTGTTTAATCATTTTTATGTGCAGCACCTTGGAAACTGTTCTGTTGTTTAAAGGTGCTATATAAATAAAGTGGATTGGATTGGATACTTTGATTGAAATTAGGTGAATGATAAATGATTTCCCTTTGTTGTTGGATTTTTATTTTTTATTTTTTAGCTTTATTTATCAACTGATTTATGATGAGCTGATGTTTCTTCCAGCTATCCTGCAAGCTGGACAGAGAGTTCCGCTGTGTGGAGCTGGCAGACCTGATGACTCAGAACGTCGTGACCCTGGCCATCCGATATGCATCTCGATCTAAACATATGGCTCTTGCCCAGCGGCTCAGTGAGATTGCCCTCGAGAAAGCAAACCAGGAAGAAATGCAAGAGGAGCAGGAAGAGGAACCTGCCTATTCAAATATCAGACAAATGTCTGGGTAATATTTAGTTTGAGCTTTCTCTGGAAATTTTATCAGAGATTTTGTGTTATCACTGCATTATTCCAAATATCAGTGAAGTACAAGCTGTACAAGGTACAGCACCATCATAACAATTTCTTAGGAACACCTATTCTCGATTATAATCACTGAACTCTAGGTTAAAAAATATATTGCAGGTTTGTCATATATCGACTGCATCATTAAATCATAATAAACTCTGAAACAGCTCAAATTCTGCAGGATCATCAAAAACAGCTCCGACTTGTGCAGTAGCTCTGTACATTATTCAGTCTCTGCATTCATCGTTGTTGATGAGGGAATAAGTTTTGACTGTGATCATTGTGCAGGTATGACCAGGAGGAGTCTGCAGGAGGAAGTTACAGAACCAGAAATGATCAGGAAGAGGATCAGGAGGATGAAGACAGACAGAACGTTGAGATAGAGGAAACCCAGAAACGTCAGTTCTGACATCACATCAGTCAGTAAAAATAACCAAAGTTCCATGATCATTATTTAATTTGTGTTATGCCTGTATTTTAGGAGTGAATCTGTTTGCTAAAGATGACGCTTCACCAGTGAAGCTGTCTCTGAAACCACGTGAGTAAATACTCCACTCAGCAGGAACACAGAAAACTTAAGTACACGGTTTACAGGTTTATGCAGAACATTAAAATATGCTGGTAGTGTGGAATGTTCTTTATTTTTTTAATGTGCACCTGATGTCTCAAAATGTTTTTCAGTTGTTAAAGAAGGACGCGTCAATCCATTCAAGGTAAGGAGTAAAAATAGTTATGTAACCATTTAGTTTTATTTTGATTTAAATAACTGCAAAGAATGTTGTGGCAAATGAAAGATGTGTAAAGGCTTTGTTTTGTTTTGTTGTTTTTTTTTTTTTTGCTTTTTTTTTGTAATGGGACATATGCAGGTCCTCGGCTCAGGGAAATCTTCTGCTTCATCTGCTCAGCCAAGAGTGACCAACATCTTGGACAGCATGACATCCAGTAGAAGGTCCACAGGTTCACTCAGTGGATCTACAGGGAAGTCAAATAAAAGCCCCGTCCTGAAACCACTTGTTCCAAAGCCAAAGACAAAGGTACAACAAATATATACACTCACTGATATCTAGATGAAGTGTTGTGTTCGCTATTTAACGTCTTGTCACTGTATTAGGTTGTAGTTGTGTGATAAAATACCTGGTTGCATTTCCAAATAAAATGCAAGCAGTTCTTTTTTTAAACTAACTTTTTTATTTACATTTTATCAACAGTGCATTGTATGACAGATGATAATATGACATGTATAGAGGGAGCAAAAAGTAAGTGTCGTGGGGGAGGCAAAATGTAACCCTCTCATTGCATTAATAAAGCCATAATGGGGCTCCATCGCCCAACAGAAATGGATTTTTGGAGCCTTTAATGTGTATCTGATTTGCTCCATTTGATAGCTATCTCATTCTTTGTGGATCCATATATTATAAGTTGGTGAATCTGGCCTTCTGGCCATCTAAGAGTTGTTATACGTTTTAATACAACTATGAATAATAATATTCAGTAGATGTTTTGTGGCCCTCTCCTCCAATCCTCCAGTAATTGCTCCCAATAATAACACCGTAGATTCCCGTGGGATATCCTGTTGGAAAACCACTTTGAGGGCCTCCCTCTAATAAACACTTATCTTAGGACAAGACCAGAATATGTGAGTGTGATTAGCGATAAGCATTCCACAGTTCCTCCAAAATGAGCTGGGTTCATCTTGGCAACTATTTGTGGTGTCCTAAAAAAAATCTAGTGATTTTCCATTTAAATTCCCTCCATGTGTTTGAATTTGTGGCCAGGTGTGCCTCAGTGAACACCTGGTTCAAAGTATCCTGTAATGTGATCTTGCACACCCCCACCTCTGTTTTTTCTGTAGGGAGTTATGCAGATTCATGGATAAGAACAGATGGTAGAATTTGCTAATCATTTTCTTATCTCTATTCCCATTTGTATTTCTATTAGAAACTTTCCTATGGCGGTAGCTTTTATGGGTTTTGTCCGTTCCTTGTGTGCCATCAGGAAAGCCCTTAACTGTAAATATCTAAAGTAATCTGTCTTTGCAAGATCAAATAAATTTTTCAGCTGTTCATACATCTTAAGATTTTCACCTTTATAAATAATTGATGTAAATGAACCAGTTTATGATCAGACCATTTTCTAAAGTTGGTATCTAAGTTCTTAGGTATGAATAAATCTATGATGAAATTAACTTTGGTAGTCCAAAATCTGATTGTATGTTTTTCCAGATTTTAAGAGTAATCTTAGTCCAGTCTACTAATTCTTTGATGGGTGTGTCTAAAAAGGATAGTATTTGCATGGGCTGTGGGCACATACTTTTGTCAGTATTAAGCCATCGAGTATATGTGCCATTGTAGATCAGAGAACGGACAGGATTAGGAATGAACATATCGGAGGGATAGCTCAGGTGGGACGGTTTGGAGACAAAGTCAGAGAGACGAGACTGAGATGGTTTGGACATGTGCAGAGGAGGGACTAAGGGTATATAGCGAGAAGGATGCTGATGATGGAGCCACCAAGCAGGAGGAGAAGAGTGAGGCCAAAGAGGAGGTTTATGGATGTCGTGAGGGAGAACATGCAGGTGGTTGGTGTGACAGAGGAAGATACAGAGGACAGAGTGAGATGGAAATGATTGATTGCTGTGGCACCCTCTAATGGAAGCAGCTGAAAGAAGAGGAACGAAAGAAAGAAAAAAGTAGGAGTAAAGGAAGTCTGAATAAGAAAATGGAATGATATCACTGTTTCTGTATTTGGCACAGGATCCCGGGGGAACAACATGATCAAAAAAATAAAACACATCTATAATACTACAACTAACAAACATACAATAGCACAGTCAGACCTGGTCTCTAGCTACTAAAGCAAGCAGCAAAAGTGCACAGTCTACCTTGAATTTGACTGTGCTTCAAGTGTGCTAAGATAAGGAAAAAGTAGGTAGGGAAAAAAAGCAGATGTTAACTATTCAGGCTCCTGCAAAACTTGACAAATATAAAAATGAAATTTGTCAACCTGAGAGTGACTAGTATCTTGGCAAAAGGTGAACAAAGAGACTCCCACGAGGGATGACCACCATGAAGAGGGACTGCCGAACACGGGAATATATGATATTAATGCAGAATTTGGAAACAAAATTTCAAAAATTGCGACCAGGAAAGTTGTTTAACCTTCCTTTGACCTTCCTGTGACCTTGACCTTTGACCTTGAGCTTGATCCTGTTGTGTGCTGAAAGGTATCTCCATATGACTGCTATATGTGAACTTGCAAGAGTCTGCAATGATGATTTACATGCTTTGTCAAACACTTAAAAAAAAATCACAATTTTGCTATTTTTTCATGACGACATCATCAAATTATTGAACCATTTGCTATAATCTGGGTCCTTTCATCAAGCCCTTTAATTTGATGTATTACACAACATGTTTTACTGTATTCTGAAGTTTGACCTAATTTGGCCTTTGACCTCAAGCGAAACCCTGAAGCTCAAGGTCAATCACTTATCCCAGGTATTAGCTTATGAGCAAGGCCCACCATGCCAAATTTGGAGGTAAAATTTCAAAAATTGCAACCAGTAAAGTTGTTTCATTGAATTTTGTGTTTGACCTTGCTATGACCTTGACCTTTGACCTTGAGCTTGATTCTTTTGGGTTCTGAAAGGTATCGTGCCAGGGCTGCTATATGTGTTGCAAGAGTCTGCGATTTAAACTGTGCTGCACAGCGAGTTAAAGGTGAAAAAAGCAATGAAAAACTCCCTTTAAACAGGAAGAAACCTCCAGCAGAACCAGGCTCAGGGAGGGGCAGTCTTCTGCTGGGACTGGTTGGGGCTGAGGGGAGAGAATCAGGAAAAACACATGCTGTGGAAGAGAGCAGAGATCAATCACCAATGATTAAAAGCAGAGTGGTGCGTACAGAGCAAAAAGAGGTGAATAAAAAGAAACACTGGGTGCATCATGGGACACCCCCCAGCAGTCTAAGTCTATAGCAGCATAACTAAGGGATGGTTCAGGGTCACCTGATCCAACCCTAACTATAAGCTTTTTCAAAAAAGGAAAGTTTTAAGCTTAATCTTAAAAGTAGAGAGGGTGTCTGTGTCTGTCTCCCTAATCTGAATTGGGAGCTGGTTCCACAGGAGAGGAGCCTGAAAGCTGAAGGCTTTGCCTCCCCTTCTACTCTTACAAACCCTAGGAACTACAAGTAAACCTGCAGTCTGAGAGCGAAGCACTCTATTGGGGTGATATGGTACTAAGCGGTCCCTAAGATAAGATGGGACCTGATTATTCAAAACCTTATAAGTAAGAAGAATTTTAAATTCTATTCTGGAATTAACAGGGAGCCAATGAAGAGAGGCCAATATGGGTGAAATAGCTCTCTCTTTCTAGTCCCTGTCAGTACTCTAGCTGCAGCATTTTGAATTAACTGAAGGCTTTTCAGGGAACTTTTAGGACAACCTGATAATGATGAATTACAGTAGTCCAGCCTAGAAGAAATAAATGCATGAATTAGCTTTTCAGCATCACTCTGAGACAAGACCTTTCTAGCTTTAGAGATATTGCGCAAATGCAAAAAAGCAGTCCTACATATTTGCTTAATATGCGCATTGAAGGACATATCCTGATCAAAAATGACTCCAAGATTTCTCACAGTATTACTGGAGGTCAGGGTAATGCCATCCAGAGTAAGGATCTGGTTAGACACCATGTTTCTAAGATTTGTGGGGCCAAGTACAATAACTTCAGTTTTATCTGAATTTAAAAGTGGGAAATTAGAGGTCATCCATGTCTTTATGTCTGAAAGACATTCCTGCAGTTTAACTAATTGGTGTGTGTCCTCTGGCTTCATGGATAGATAAAGCTGGGTATCATCTGCGTAACAATGAAATTTAAGCAATGCTTTCTAATAACACTGCCTAAGGGAAGCATGTATAAAGTGAATAAAATTGGTCCTAGCACAGAACCTTGTGGAACTCCATAATTAACCTTAGTCTGTGAAGAAGACTTCCCATTTACATGAACAAATTGTAATCTATTAGATAAATAGGATTCAAACCACTGCAGTGCAGTGCCTTTAATACCTATGGCATGCTCTAATCTCTGTAATAAAATTTTATGGTCAACAGTATCAAAAGCTGCACTGAGGTCTAACAGGACAAGCACAGAGATGAGTCCACTGTCTGAGGCCATAAGAAGATCATTTGTAACCTTCACTAATGCTGTTTCTGTACTATGATGAATTCTGAAACCTGACTGAAACTCTTCAAATAGACCATTCCTCTGCAGATGATCAGTTAGCTGTTTTACAACTACCCTTTCAAGAATTTTTGAGAGAAAAGGAAGGTTGGAGATTTTCCTATAATTAGCTAAGATAGCTGGGTCAAGTGATGGCTTTTTAAGTAATGGTTTAATTACTGCCACCTTAAAAGCCTGTGGTACATAACCAACTAATAAAGATAGATTGATCATATTTAAGATTGATTTAACTAATGGCAGGGCTTCCTTGAGCGGCCTGGTAGGAATGGGGTCTAATAGACATGTTGATGGTTTGGAGGAAGTGACTAATGAAAGTAACTCAGACAGAACAATTGGAGAGAAAGAGTCTAACCAAATACCAGCATTACTGAAGGCAGCCGAACATAAAGATATGTCTTTGGTATGGTTATGAATAATTTTTTCTCTAATAGTTAAAATTTTATTTGCAAAGAAAGTCATGAAGTCATTACTAGTTAAAGTTAAAGGAATACTCGGCTCAGTAGTGCTCTGACTCTTTGTCAGCCTGGCTACAGTGCTGAAAAGAAACCTGGGGTTGTTCTTATTTTCTTCATTTAGTGATGAATAGTAAGATGTCCTAGCTTTATGGAGGGCTTTTTTATAGAGCAACAGACTCTTTTTCCAGACTAAATGAAGATCTTCTAAATTAGTGAGACACCATTTCCTCACCAGCTTACGGGTTATCTGCTTTAAGCTGCGAGTTTGTGGGTTATACCATGGAGTCAAGCATTTCTGATTTAAGGCTCTCTTTTTCAGAGGAGCTACAGCATCCAAAGTTGTGCTCAATGAGGATGTAAAGCTATTGATGAGATAATCTATCTCACTCACAGAGTTTAGGTAGGTACTCTGCACTGTGTTGGTATACGGCATTGAAGAACATAACAAAGAAGGAATCATATCCTTAAACCTAGTTACAGCGCTTTCAGAAAGACTTCTACTGTAATGAAACTTATTCCCCACTGCTGGGTAGTCCATTAACGTAAATGTAAATGTTATTAAGAAATGATCAGACAACAGGGGGTTTTCAGGGAATACTGTTGAGTCTTCAATTTCAATGCCATATGTCAGAACAAGATCTAAAGTGCGGATAAAATGGCGGGTGGGCTCATTTACATTTTGAGCGAAGCCAGCTGAATCTAATAATACATTAAATGCAGTGTTGACGCTGTCATTCTCAGCATCTATGTGGATGTTAAAATCACCCACTATAATTATCTTATCTGAGCTAAGCAATAAGTCAGACAAAAGGTCTGAAAATTCACAGAGAAACTCACAGTAACGACCAGGTGGACGATAGATAATAACAAATAAAACTGTTTTTTGAGACTTCCAATTTGGATGGACAAGACTAAGAGTCAAGCTTTCAAATGAATTAAAGCTCTGTCTGGGTCTTTGATTAATTAATAAGCTGGAGTGGAAGATTGCTGCTAATCCTCCTCCTCGACCCGTGCTTCGAGCATTCTGACAGTGTGACTCGGGGGTGTTGACTCATTTAAACCAACGTAATCATCCTGCTGTAACCAGGTTTCTGTAAAGAAGAATAAATCAATATATTGATCAATTATTATATCATTCACTAACAGGGACTTAGAAGAGACCGACCTAATGTTTAATAGACCACATTTAACTGTTTTAGTCTGTGGTGCAGTTGAAGGTGCTATATTATTTTTTCTTTTTGAATTTTTATGCTTAAATAGATTTTTGCTGGTTATTGGTGGTCTAGGAGCAGGCACTGTCTCTACGGGGATGGGGTACTGAGGGGATGGCAGGGGGAAAGAAGATGCAGAGAGGTGTGTAAGACTACAACTCTGCTTCCTGGTCCCAGCCCTGGATAGTCACGATTTGGAGGGTTTAATAAAATTGGCCAGATTTCTAGAGATGAGAGCTGCTCCATCCAAAGTGGGATGGATGCCGTCTCTCCTAACAAGACCAGGTTTTCCCCAGAAACTTTGCCAATTATCTATGAAGCCCACCTCATTTTTTTCTATAACTTCTTACAACTCTTCTTTTCTGTATATCTTACAAAACTTCATTTTGGCAAAATAATCAAGCAGCTCCTCATGGTAGAATGCTGTAATACTAAGAACACAAGAGAAAAAGTACTGGAGCTGGTGATCGCATATAAAAAAAAATTAAAGTATTCATGTAAGGTTTTTAGACTCATCTCGCGTCATTTAACACACCAAAAGAAAGGTTACTTTTCTTGATTCTTTACTGTTGTTGTCTGCACAGGTGAGAACAGACTCAGACTTCAGTCTCTGTCGCTGTAACGACTGTCTTTTGAATGAACTCCTTTGTCTTTTGGGGGTCCGTAAAGTCCTTGTATGAAATCCAAAATCTGGCCAGATAAAGGAGTCCCTTTCGGACTCCTTATCATACTCGAAATGCCTTTTGCACATCCGTGAATGCGGCTCTGGCTTTGGCAATGCTGGTGGTGTAGTCGTGGGAACATGGTGATGGGGCTCTGTCTCGGGCTCTCCTCAGGATCTCCATGGAGTATCCGTCATTATATAGTTTTGCGATGATCACTTGCAGCTTCTCCCGGTCTCCTGGTTTCCTGGGCGTGAAGGTCCAGTGTGATCCATCTATTTTTATGTCCTGGTCAATCTGCAGAGCTTCTTTCAGAACTTTGGTGGCCGCTGTGGGGGAGCTTGAGTCTGGCTGCTCTTCAGTGCCAATAATGCAGATATTACTACGTCTCATTCTCCCCTCCCATGTCCTCGCATCAGTCTTTTAAAGTTGTCACTTGGCTTTGCAGGCTGGTTACTGTGTTTGGTAAGTTAAGGACGTCATCAGACCATGTTGAAATCCACCTTTCATGTCCTGTATACCTGTCACGATGTGTTCAACTTCAGATTTAATTGCAGCACCGCTTGTAATTCAGATTTCACCAGTGCACTTTTGAGTTCCTCTCTTATGACAGAGATTTCTCTACTCAAGGACAATAAAATTTAATGTCTTTGGAGGCTGTATCTGAATCTTCACTCGGAGTAGGTGAGGGTTGAGCTTGGCTGTCAGGTGTGTACTGCCTCGTGCTTCTTGTAGGGTGTGAAGCACTAGCACCGTTGCTGTATTTATATTTTTGGTACTTTATGCTATTCAAACTATTTTGAGCACTTACATCAACCTGTGGTGTCCTCAGTGAACTTCAAGACTGGTCTTGATGCTGAAATAGCTGATTTGATATGAAAATGTGGTCAATTCTGCAGGAAATTAAGCCCCGGTCACACGACACTAATGAAGGACACCGAAGTCAAACAAGAAATCAAACAAGAAACAAGAAATCTGGACTTACATTGACTTTCAGAGACATCGTTTAACCGTCATCCAGCTTCGTTTCTGTAGCTGGCACTTTGTCAGAATTTTCAAACTGTTGAAAAATGTGAACGAATCCTGACGACAACTTCAATTCATCCGTATTCTGTTTTGCTTCCTGCCTTGATGGTTCCTCATCATTTGCGTAGTTCCCGTATCATCAGTGTTCCATTTGATTGTCGTCCGACTTCGTCCAATGTCTTGCACGAGCATTGACGATATCTGAACGAATCAATAACTGAAGATCCAACGAGCCGAACGTGACTCATCCATGTGTGGGACAAAAGTAACATTTTCATACAGAAACAATTGCGGCAAGAATGTTTTATCAACTACTAATTACGCACGTTCGCATGCCGTCTGTGGCTGTAGAGGTTGTGCGCACACAAACGGTTGTGCATCACAGACGGCTATGCGCACATTCGCATGCCGTCTGTGGCTGTAGAGGTTGTGCGCACACACAAATGGTTGTGTCACAGACGACGATGCGCACATTCGCATGCCGTCTGTGGCTGGAATGCTCCAGCCACAGATGGCATACAAACGACAGCGTTCCAGACGACTGGAACGTGCGTGGACATGCGTGTGCCCACACATTGTTTTTGTGAAGACGGACCTGTTGTCAAGGCAACTCTCGCACCTGCAGGTGCTGTGGAGAGCACACATTGGTTGCAGAAATGATCACAGGATGATACCTGATGTCAGATCATCATGAATGCTTTGTTTTGATTTTTTTTTTTAAGCGTCAAGATCGCCATTCATGGTTCATTTTTCATTTGTTAGTTTTGGTTTTGTTTCGTTCTTTTATGCGCTCTGGATTCGCAGGCTGTTCGGTGATGGGAGAAGTGCCGGCTCATTCATCCACTTTTTCTCTGACTTTTTTCCTTCGTTCAGCGATCGCCGTGTGACCAGACCATTACTCCAACAACCCCTCAAATACAAGAAGTTCTGTGATTAAAATCACTTACTAATGATCCACTGGTTAAAATTTTTAAAATGTCTGGTTCTAATATTGTGAAAATAAATGACTAAATTGAAAGCTATGAAAACCAGTTTTAGGAATAAATCAGAAAGCAGCAAAATGCTCAAAATACTTTGCAACTTTTGGTGAATTGTTTTGTGGTCAGTCAACTGTCTGAACCCTAAATCTGGAATTAATAATCTGTGTTCTTAGACCTCATTTAATGAAGATAAACTCCCTTTAAAAATGCTTCCTTTCAGTCAGGCAACAGAGGAAAGGTGACGGGTGGCACAAGTGCAGAGAAGACATTGTAAAATGACAGTGTAGACAAATGGTTGCAACACAGTCAATAAATATTTATGTACAACGGTATAGTGTTAAAAAAAAATGAGACAGGTGATATCAATGCAAGCTTGAGGTCTTCTTGATCAGTACAGGTAAGGGTTTTCCATATTGAATGCACTGTTGATGTACTGCTGAAATCTTAGAAATGGTTAGAATTCCATGCAATATTTTGACACATTTAGTAATTTCTGACTGTGATACTTCACTCCTCTCTCCAGACCCAGTCTACACTGATGCAGGTCACCAGCTGTAAGGCAGTGGATAAGAAAACTCAGCGGAATGTGCAACAGAGTGCTGCGCCACTGAAGCAAGTGGATGTACCGCCTCCAGCTTCATCTCCAGATAATACTGAAAATAAGAGGTAAAATGTTTAATCTACAGTAATGTTTATCGATAATATTGTGCTAACTTTGTTCATAGTAGGAAATAGTACAGATGAACACAACATTATTACCCCCCCCCCATGAAATTTATCATTTTCTTCAAAAAGAAATTTCCAAGTGCTTTATTTTAACAGAGAAAGGAATTTTCTAAACTTTCTAGTTTTATTTTGGGTGTTTTCATTATTTTACTTTGCACACAGAAACAAAATTATTTCTCACAGCAACAAAAAAACTACCAGGGTCAAAAATTATTGACACCCCCCTTCCCCCAGATAAGTCTGCAGTCATATTATTATAGTTTTCAGCAAGTCTCGAACATGTCTCCTGAGGAATCTCAGCCCATTCTTCTTTGTTGAATCTCTAAAGCTCCTCCAGATTTGATGGTCTTATGGCATGGACCTTGGTCTTCAGTTCACCCACAGATTTTCAGTGGGATTCAATTCGGGGATTCGTGCAGGCCGGTGAATCATGTTCACTTTGGCCTTCTTCATGTTCCTTCCACCTTAAGGAGATTCAAAGTTCAAGATGCACTGAAACATCTCCACAGTATAATACTTTACTGTTGGGGACATGTTCTTTGGGTTATACACCATCTTTCTCCAAACATAAGCAATGTCTCTGTGGCCAAGAGCTCTAGAGCTCGTCTCATCTGAGCAAAGGACACACTTCCAGTATGCATAGTTTCTCCAGGTTGACCTTAGCACACTACAGTGTGGCTTGAAGGTGTCTCTTTAGCAGAAGTGGACTTTTTCTTGATCTGCAACCTCTCAGTCCAGTCCTGTCCAGGGTTCTAGTCACCATCTTCTTTGAGACAACAATTCCAGACTTGGCTAAGTCATTCACTAGTGTCTTGGCAGTTGTTGTGGGGTCTTTAGACATGTTGCTCACTAGTTTTCTTTCCAGAGACTTTGATATTTTTTGTTTTCCCTCTCTGCCAGGCTTGTTCTATACTGTGTGGCTCTTTGAATTTCTTGATGACATCTCACTCCAGTGCTTGACACTTGTAAACACTGTGATAACTCCTTTTGCTTTGTGAGCATCAACTATTCTTTCTCTCAAGTCTAAACTAATTAGTTTTTGCCATGATGCTTTCTCATGTGACACCTCAAACTCTCAATGAAGTTTTTGTACTCTGTGTACAAGATCTCCCTCAGCTTTACCTTGATTTTATAAGCGTTGAGCTTTCCAAAGTTAAAGCTCATAATGACACAACAGTGGTTTGTGGTATAGTTCAACAAAAAGGTCAGTTCTTAAGGGAGCTAATAATTGTTACCCTGTAGTTTTTGATTTTTGTGAAATGATTTTATTTCTATGTACAATGTAAAATAATGGAAGCATCCAGAATAAAACTAGAATGTTTAGAAATGCTGTTTTGAAAGTTCCTTGCACTGTTAAAAAAAAAGGACTTAGGAAAATTTGGAAGAAAACATTAAATTTTATAATGAGCTAATAATTTTGTCCTCATCTGTATGTTTCTGTACACAGAATGGCACAAATAGCCAGGGCAGCACGTTTCTCCTCTGTGAAATCGGTCTACTTTTGGGGTGTCCGATGTGTTTATTTATATATTTGTAGTGTGAGCAGTCAGCTCACAGCTGACTGTCCAACTTTATAGTGAAAACACTTAAAATATAAAGGGCATATCTCACTCCAGTCAACACTGTTTTAAAAAAATTATATACCAGATTATAAATAATTTCTTCCAACTTTTTAACTCTTTACCTTATAAAAGTAAAAATATAATGCAATGTTAAAATACCCGCAGCTGTATGAGCATAAACATAGGAAGCAGAATGGCCTTTTGACCTCTTAAAATAGGTCAAGGTTAGCTATCTCTGAAGTTGTTCAAGGTCTGTGTCCCAAGAGTGTTCCCTGTGAAGTTGAAGACCCTGGCACTAACAGGACTAGACTTATGTTGAACACTCGATGGCCTATTTTGGTCTTGGGTAATAAGCCAGAATGCCTCTGAAAAATGCACAATAGATTCACAGCCATTTTTATTCATAATCATTACGTAACGGCCAGAACTAACTTGTAGCTGCATGAAAGTCACTCCGCCTGTGTCCAGTTACAGTTCATTTCATGCTTACACTGGTACACGCAGTGAATCCAAGTAGCTTTTTTTGTATAACTGCAATATGGTTTAATTTGGCTTTCAAGTCAAATTCTTGTACATATGTCCTTATCCACCTGTTTGTAACCAGATTGAATTTTTTGCCACAGCCTCAACTTTACCTAAACTCTGGGTTTTTAGTGAAGCTTAGGGCTAGTGGCCGGCGATCACCTTAGTATTTCCTGTTTTTCTTGTTGTTTAATGCTGACAAATTATACTGTATTTCTTGTCTTTCTGATGCCTGATTCTGTTTTTTCTCTATGTTTAAGGTGCAGCTCCATCCAGAGATGGGTGTGGTATTTGTGCTGGAGACCCTCCTGTCCTGTGCACCAACAGCATTTCCTGTATATTCATTTTGTGAATTGTTCTGTAATTTATGTCTGTAGCATGGCCCAAGCAGAGGGTCACCCCTTGGAGTCTGGTCTGCTTGAGGTTTCTACCTTGCTAAAGCTTATAGTTAGGGCTGGATCAGGTAACCCTGAACCATCCCTTAGTTATGCTGCTATAGACTTAGACTGCTGGGGGGTTCCCATGATGCACTGTTTCTTTCTCTTTTTGCTCTGTATGCACCACTCTGCATTTAATCATTAGTGATCGATCTCTGCTCCCCTCCACAGCATGTCTTTTTCCTGGTTCTCCTCCCTCAGCCCCAACCAGTCCCAGCAGAAGACTGCCCCTCCCTGAGCCTGGTTCTGCTGGAGGTTTCTTCCTGTTAAAAGGGAGTTTTTCCTTCCCACTGTAGCCAAGTGCTTGCTCACAGGGGGTCGTTTTGACCGTTGGGGTTTTACATAATTATTGTATGGCCTTGCCTTACAATATAAAGCGCCTTGGGGCAACTGTTTGTTGTGATTTGGCGCTATATAAAAAAAATTGATTGAATTGATTGATTGATACCTTAGAAGTTTTTCCTTACCATTGCTGCACTGGGGGTTAGTAAGGTTAGACCTTACTTGTGTGAAGCGCCTTGAGGCAAGCCGCATTGCTGATTTAACTTCTGCTGTGTTTGCACACAGAGCCATTTACAATTATTGTTAATCCATGTGGCTCCATCATTTGTCCACAGTAAACTACATTCCTCCACCAGACGCACTGGCTCCCGGTAGCATAACGTAGCTTAGCTTAGCATGGTTCGATGCGGTGGCACAGCCCACAAACATGATCAGTTCTACGCTTTCAGGAGAGACAACAGGCCTTTTTTTAAATGTATAATTTCTCCTGGCCACAAGAATGGAAAGGATAGAATCCATGGTCAGATCCATATTTTGAAGACCATTCCCACATTGTTTGACTTCATTTCTGCAGTCTGTCTGAGACGCACTTAAAAAAAACTCTCACTTTCCTCCTCAAAATCTTATCTTTGTGAAAACTGTCCACCTAATAAAAAACTGTTGCTGCTGCATCCTCCCGAAATACACCTGTTCACCTTTTCAAAGTATTCACAGTATTCAAAGTCCACAAAAAACGATTATGAGCTGCAAAAAATTCCCATTTTCACAATCACTTCAATAAAAACAGCAAACTCATCTGAAGGGGCGGTCCCTAACGTGATGTCACAGAAGTCAAGATTCCAAGCAGGCTTTCAAATCTGAGGGTTTATCAGCGGCAGATGACTGTTTGCCCCATAAACATACCATTGTATAGCTGTTTAGCCCTTGATAGTGTTGGCATTCTAACGTAATTCAGGATTGATTATCACCATTTTTATCCTGAATGCATTGTGGAATGCCAAGACCTCTAAACATGGAGTTCAGATTGAAAAATACCAGAGGTCTCCTTCAGCCTGTAGTACTAACCCCATGGTCGTGGCAGTCACTCGACACAAATGCTATTTGTTGTTAGTAGTTTTAATGTGTTTTTATACACAGTTCCTTGTGATTATCAGGGGAGGCATAACTTTAAATCAGGCAGTGGGTGAATCACTGAGTCTGCAAAATTTCTGAAAGTAACTATGATCTACTACATATTCACCTCTGAAATTTTCAATTCTTGTTGATTCAGGCGAGGACCTGTGAACTTCTTATTTGTTTTGGGCCATGTTGACAACTTAACATTCATTCATTTTCTATACACCCTTACTCCAGTCAAGGGTCCATTTGGGGGGTGGGGGGGGGGGGATAGAGCCTATCCCGGTAGTTTTGGGGCGAGAGCCAGTTTACACCCTGGACAGGACAACAATATATCTCAGGGCATCTTTTAACATGTTTTGTTCTATATTAGTTTAAATAGGAATGTTTGCACAGTGGGGCATGCATGGCCTTGTTCAGGTAGGCACGTGTAATGTAGGCCTTTTGTCTGAATGCCATTTATGAAGCCTTGCTGCTTATCACCTGGTCTGAGTGACCACTAAGACCACTTTTGTCAAATAAACACTGTGTCATATGTGGTATAGCACTACATAATGTTGTTGACTTCCTAGTATGTTCTTTTGGTTTCTTCCTTTTTCCTCCATATAGTCTTGACCCAAAATACATAAGCATACCACATGGCAAATGTCAGCTGTCCACAGTTTCTCAGTGATTGAAATTGTACGCATACACGCACCGAGAACTTTTAGTCTTTTCTACATTCTGCCACAAGCAGGTGCTTATAATTTTAGACATGCACAAACAGAGATGTTCGTGGAAGACTTCAAACGCAATACACTTTTCAGTCATGGTACTGGCAACATGAGACTTAACTAAACTGACTAAACCAATTGAACTACAAAATACAATAAATCAATAACACTAACACTGTTAAACTAACATGAACCATAATAACATGTAAAACCCCAAACTCCCATAGTGCATTGCAGCACAACGTCCATTGTTTACTGGTTAGCTAAAATTGCTAATTTCTCCAAAAATATTAGTCCTGTCAACTTTCCGTTTTGGCAGTGTTCATCCTTGACCCAAAATACATAAACATAACAAATAGTAAATGTCAGCTCTCCCTAGTTTCTGCATGATCAAAGCCATATATACACACATACACAGAAGCCACTTGGCTATTTTATTATAGATTATTATTTGTTGACTTGTAAATGTATTATTTTGTTATTATTATTCATTGACTTGCTACTGCTGCTGTTTGCATGGGCTTCCAGCTAATAGAGGTGGATGGCTTAAAAATGTTTTGCATTTTCCTTTAATTGTAGCTCTTTGAGGTAACTCTAAAGGAACATAAAGTTCACCAAATTCAGAGACTCATTCAGACATAGTTTGAGGGACCTACTTTTATCATTGTTGCAGTATAGTCATTGTTGAACCAAGTCACAGTAAGAAACATGAAATGTAACTTTTTCTGAGCGGCAACATTTTTAACTTCAATAAAATCTGTTTGTAGCTGTGACCCAGCTGAATGGCAGAAGACGAATGACTGTTTGTAATTGATCTGAAGATAAATCAGGACATGCTGGTTCTGGCACTCAGTCAAAAAGGACAGCACATGGTGTACTTTAAGTTGCCTTCTTCATACACATTTATTTTGTTCATGTTACTCTCTGCAAGCAATTTTTTTTTTGTAAGCACAGCTCTTCCTAAGCTGTTTGGTTGTTTTCAGTGAAACTTCACACCATATGAGGATGTGCATGAAGGAAAATAGTTCTGGCATGACATCTTTGAAAGACAATTGTAATTTTTTTATTTTATTTTTTAATATATACACCATATTTGTTAATTACATAAGCAAAGGATGACTAGTTTGATGATTTGAGCATTAGGAGTCTCCAAATGGTTCAAAATGCTGCTGCCAGTCTTTTGACACAAAGCAGAAACTTTGACCACATTACACCCATTTTGGCATCCCTTCACTGGCTTCCTGTCCCAGTGTGATCAGATTTTAAGGTTCTGCTACTATCCTATAAAATTGTTCACGGACTAGCTCCTCCCTACTTAGCTGACCTAATTAAACTCTAGGTACCGGCCCGGGCTTTGCATTCTCAGGGTGCAGGACTACTTTGTGTCCCTAGGGTGAATAAAAAGTTTGTGGGTCACAGAGCTTTCTCTTATCGTGCCCCTGTTCTGTGGAATGATCTCCCTGCATCAATAAAACAGTCACATTCTGTAGAGACTTTCAAGTCCAGATTTAAGACACACTTATTTTCCCTTTCGTATGGCTAGCATACTTGCATTGTATGTTACTATGCTTTTTACCCTTTTAAATTCATTTTATTAGGAAACAGAGTATTTCTTCTGTTTTAATTTGCTTAATGCTGGCAAATTATACTGTAGTTGTTGTCTTTCCGATGCCCGATTCTGTTTTCTACTCTCTGAGTTGCGGCTCCATCCAGAGATGAGTGTGATGTCTGTTTCTGCAACCTTCCCGTCCTGTGCACCGGCAAAATTTCCTGCATATTCATTTTTGTAAATTGTTTCAGTAGCATGGCCCACGCAGATGGTCACCCCTTTGGGTCTGGTGTGCTTGAGGTTTCGTCCTCAAATCGTCAGAGGGTGTTTTTTTTTTTTCCTTACCACTGTCACCTGTGTGCTTGCTCTGGGCCCGGGGTTGGTAAGGGTAGACCTTACTTTGCTTTTGTTGTGATTTGGTGCCATATAAATTAAAATAAACTGAAAATTGAAATAAATGCAAGCAGCTGGAATGCAGTTATTGGGACGTGAAAAGAAGCCAATGAGACAGTCTCATTTACAATTATAATAACTCATTTTAAATAAAATGTATTATTATTGTTGTTATTACTATTATTATTATTTTTGTTATTATTATTATTGACTTGCTACTGCTGCTGTTTGTGTAGGCCGAAGACAGGCTTCCAGCTGTGGTTGGAGGAGAACAGGAAGCATATAGTTGCTGACCACCCTGACCTGGAGGAGACTGACATCATCAAGGAGGCCATGGGGTGTTTCAGGACCCTGTCAGCAGAGGAAAGGCTGGTATGAGACCATCACTATGAATACTACTCCTAATAATAATAATAATACATAGCACCTTTCATATAGAAAATGTGGCTCAAATCGCTTTATATCAACATAAGTAATTTAAAACAGTTATGATGACAGTGTCATCAATTATAAAGGAAAACACATTTAAAAGTTGCAAAAAGTATGAAAATGTCATCAGGTCTTCCACGCTGACTGGTTTAACAAAGCGATCAGTTGGAGTGAAACATTTGAGGAAAAAAAGGCATTTTAACATGCAGGTAAAATGTGTACATGGAGGGGAAAAAAAGTGTCTCACTAATGTAAAAGTTTTTGTTTGTTTGTATGTTTTCCATGACACGTACCAGTGAAGAGTGCAGATATTAGGGTGCCACAAGTTTCTAATTTTTATTGTTCCCTCACCCCAGATTTGTTCATAATGTGAAAAGGAAAAAGCTGACAAAATTAGGGTGCATTATAATAATATTTACTGGTAAATAACAGCTGTTTTAACATAAACATAACAATACTGTAGAAATCCTGCTTCTGCGCTGCAGAGAGCAGTTGATTACAGACCCAAGGATGCTTAGTCGCCATCTTTGGATGGTTTTCCATCGTTTTGTAAATTCTTGCCGTCTAAAAGAAATGCAGGGCTGTGAAAAATCCGTGGATCCGCAAAATTCCGCGGATTTCATCATGGGGGGAGGTGTTAGTGTTTTTTCTGTAATCATGATTGTCACTGAGTTTTTAAAATGTTTATCGCAAAGTGTTCTTTTTTTAAACGACATCGTGCAAGTTTTATAAGACCGCGGCAGTCCGCGGACACTGATAAAAATCAGTGTCCTCTGAGGAAAAAAAAGCCTGACTGTTGCGACAGTTGTTGTAAAGCGAGACTGGTTGGTTGCTGCGGCGACGCTGTGTGTCTCCTGCACATAGCTTAAGCTAAAGGTAGCATGTGGACATCACAAACCTTTAGAGCGCTAAAGTTTTTAAAAGAAGAATTGTGCAGCATGTCTCTGTCACGGACCGATGTCGGACAGAGAGAAGATGGCGAGAAAGATTGTTTGAAAAAGTTATTCTTATTTAAAGTCCTGGTTAGCAACCCATTAAATTATTCATGATTGTGAGTCTATCTGTGCACATGCGGTAATAATTACTGGTCACAAATGTATTTTATTGCTAATTATTAGTGACTGAGAAACCAAAGTGTTTTAACCCACTGAATCAATATGAAGCAATTGTGTTGGAATGGTTCAGTGTTTCGAAGCATTTGATGCAATTAAATATGGCGACATCTGCTGGGCGATCTGTAACATAGCACTTGCATGGAACAATGAAACAGTAAGGGACTGTTATGACCATAATTGTACAAAATGAAGGGGATTTGGGGACTTCAATGGGGTTTTTTTTCTTTTCAAAACAAGATCATTTCAGCAGTGTTAAGCTTGAGTCTTTTCCTCTTCTTTCCAAACAAATGTATGCAATGAATTTTCTTTCATGTGCTTCCATTCTGCTGTGTGCAAGTGTAATACTGAGGAAAATACAAGTATCTGATTGTTACTCAGTATCTGCATCTACAATCGACATTAACGCTTGTCTGATTGTCTGGGACAAGTGTAAACTGTAATTGGAAAAGCAATAGCTCTAAATTGTTGTCAGACCGGACAAGTTGTTTTCTCATTTACATCACGTCTCGTCAGTGGTGGGCACAGATAACCAAAAAATTAACTTCGATAACAGATAATCGTATAACTGAAAAGTTATCTTTTGATAAAGATAGAACGATAAACCACCCAAAAATGTATCGGAAGTTACAGATAACCGATAAATTCCAGTATTGTCTCTGGTACATTTGCAACTACTAATAAACTGAATTTGAGTTTTGACACCACGATCGCTTCTGGTGGCATCAAAAGCGACAACAAACCCAAACAATGAGCCCACACTTCTGTCTTTGAACATCCTGCCCCCTGATGGAAGTTCTTGTTTACTATATGGCTTCCAGCACAGCAGCAAGCTGAGAGCAGCCATAAAGCCCAGCTCTCTACCAATCACAACACTCCGGTCAGGCGGAGGTCTTGGAAAATAAAGCAGTGCTGACTTATGGTTTTGATTTATAAATAGTATTAATACCGATAGAATAACTCCATTAATGTCAATTCTGTCATTTGTACAAAGTTAAAATATAACATATATCTTTTAATGTTGAATAATGCACTAATTCTGAGGTTTTGTAACAAACAGACAGATCGCAAAGGATTCTGGATAAAATGTGCCTCTGCTAAACACTGATTGGTTCAGTCATTATGTGAACCAACGCGTTAATGTGACGTGTGTTGGTGTTTACAGATAAATGTGCTTATGTAAAATATTCCAATTTTTTATTTGTAAAAACAGGCGTTTTTACGGAGCCCTGGAAGTGTCATCGCAAAATGTTTTTCATGTGGAGAGAATGTGTGCACGTTTTATGATGTTGTAAAACGTGCACTCAATATTGTCTTGACACATAAGTGCTGGCTATTCGCCCTATTGACATTTCAAATCCCACAAAACCTCGGAGAGGTCGCCGCGCTGCGAGATCTCAGTAACATTGAGAACTGCATTGAGACACTCTGATCACGCTGCACTTTAACTGCTGCACACAGACAACACCATTAACATCGCAACATAAAACTGTTTTATATTATGCCTAAAACTCTCGTGAATATATTCTCTGGGTTTATATTGTGTTTATTTTATGTAAACATTGTTGTGTGTTGGGGGGTGTGGCTGGACATTTTGGTGTTCTTTTCTTTTCTTTGCTCTCCAGGTGACATGAAAACTGATTTGTCTGGAGAAGGTGCTGGCTGAAGAGTCCTTCACCCTCATCAACATCATGTGCAGCACCTGTGAATGGTGCTCACGTGCAGTCTTAAAGACTTTCAGCTGAAGCAGATAATTGGATGGCGTTCTGCATTTAAGTCATGTGTGATTCAAGCAGAACGGCCGGGAACTCGACCTTGTGATGTTCGTTTGTGAGACGCTGAGGACCGCGCCTGGGTTTGACACATCAAGCCCGTGAAGGAGGAAGGGTGAGGGACACATGCTGTCAGCACACATCAGAGGTGATTAAGTATTTGACTAATTGTTGATAGTAACTTGGTATTTTGTTACGCAGTATAATTGAATTGTGCAGCTTGCTTCTCACTGCTGTGGCGTGCGGACAAGTGATCCTCCACCTGTTGTGAGAAGCTGCTCATTTGCATAAAGCTTAAAATACAGACCTGAATGTGTTGCTGATAGTGTGTGTCTTTTGAAGGATATTAGTTGTAACTGCTGACTTACCTCACCCCTTCTATCCTTCGCAGAGAGTGGGTTTGTCGTGTCCACCTGGGGGGTGTTTGGCGGTAGTGGTGAGTCCAGGAGCGCCGGGCTTCGATCCTTTTGGGCGCTGGAGAGTGTGCCAGCCTTCACTCCACCAGAAGGAAGCTATTTTCGTTTTTACACTTTATTATGCACCAGCGGGTGAAGTAAAGAAATTGTTTTTGTTATTGGAACCGCTTTCTGGTTATTTTAGCGCTGGGTTCCGTCTGACGCAGGTCCGCTCCTCAACCCGCGTCGACACATAACAGTAGTTCCCGGCCATTCCATAATGGACCCAGCGGCAGAGGCGGTTCCTTTTGCCGAAAAAGTTCAAGAACACTTGGAGAAAATATGGGAGCAATTACAGCATCTCGCAAACCAAATTAAACAAACAGACGCCCGTGTTATGGAGCTTGCAGCGCAAGCTGATCCGCTTCCTGCTGCTCCAGCTGCGGCACCATCGATACCGGTGCAGATAACTCCGTCACCCAGAGATTTGGCGTCCGAACCGATTATTAGTCATCCGGTGAAAACGAATACCGTTGCCCAACGGTTGCTGAATCTCAGGCAGGGGAGGCGGAGTGCGGCGGAGTATTCCGTGGACTTCCGGATTTTTTCTGCTCAGTCAGGTTGGAACGCCGCAGCTTTACGAGGAGTGTTTGTAGATGGGTTAAATGAGTCATTAAAAGACAAGCTGGCAGTCCGTGACGAGCCAAACGATTTAGATGAGCTAATATCGTTGGTGATTCGTCTAGATGATCGGATGAAGGAGCGTGGACGCGAGAGAGAGCGGCCATCAGAGCGGGTTTTTTCGTCTCGGGGCTTTCCCCGACACAGAGCTGGGCCGCCTCTTCTTCGCCCCACTGAGGCTCCTCCGATGGGACCTCTGGCTCCTCTTGCTGATGAGCCCATGCAGCTCGGACGAGCGGGGATTACTGTATTGCCCCGACGTATAAGCGTCAAGAAAATAATGGTGACGTATCTCCAGGTGTTCTGGGACAGGCAAAATAACACACACAAAAAAAATAAATAAATAAAAAATCTTGTATGGGTTAATGTTTTGTTTTCTTTAAATAGGGGTTATAATTTGTTTGGGGAGTCAGAGGCGTGTCTGGTGGAGTGAATGTTAGGCGGTTAGAAGCCCGTCTGGGCTCACTTAATTGTTAATTTTTATGTGTTTTAGGTATTTCTGTTTGGGTTGTTGGGTTGTTTTATTTTGTTGTTTTTTATTTCCCTACATCCCTAACCCCAACCTCACTTGCCCCAACACCGTTCGTCTTGTGGGTTGTGGGGTGGTGCAGGTTGGTCACACTGAGCGTTCTCAGAAGACCTCTGCACCTGGGGGGGGGGGGGGGGGGGGGGGGGGGGTGTTAGGGGCGTTTTTCTTGGTTTGGTTAGGGCCCGGTTCCACTCCAGCCTCGGTGAGCCTTTGTACCGTTTGTCATTGGTGTTGCCAGGTTGTGGTGCAGCGGAGACATACCTCAGTCGGAGGGGTGGGCCGATCTGTTGCCGTTCGCCATTTCGGTAGTTCCACCCCTCCCGAGAGGCTGGGGTATGGTCGAGGTGGGGCACCGGACGTATTTCCGGTTTTCCGCTGCGCCTTGGGGTTGGGTTAGTTTTTCCTGTTCCCTTCCCCGGCTTAATGTTTTGAGCCGTTTGCCATAATGGAGCCGCCGAGGGGCTCTGGGAGGGACCTGGGGTCTTTCGGGGTGCTGGGGAAGGTAACAGGGTTTACGGTCGTTTTATATCCCCCCGGGTTTGTTTTTGGTAGTCCTCCGGGGGTTGGATTTTGATTTTGTTCTGTTTCCTTCCGGGTTCCACCTCCAGGGTTGATGTGACGGTCCTCTGGGGGGGAATTGGCTTGGGGCTGACTAGCCAAGTGTGGCCGGGTCTGGGCTTCCGGGGTTGTGGGGAGGGTACCTCCCGGGGTTGATGGTATGGTCCTCTGGAGGGCGCCGTTTGCTCCATGTACACCTGGGGAAATTTGTGGGATTCTGGTTCTGGCTGTTCCTCCTGGAACTGGCGGTAAAGGCCAGTTGGGCTCTGCAGGTTGTTCTGGGGGGGTTGTTTGTTATTTTTCTTTTATGCATTTATGTTTGTATTGTGTTTGTGGGGCTGTGTTGGGTTTTTGCGTTTGGGAGTTTTTCTTTTCTTCCCGGGGTTAGATGGGACGGTCCCCTGGGGAGGTTTTGGGTGGGTTTTGTGTTTTTTCTTGTGTGTTGGATTGTACTGGGGCCTGTTTTGGGGTTTTTGTTGATGCCAGCCGGCCTTCCAGCTGCGGTGCCCTGTCCTGCTGTCTGTGGTGGACCTTAGGAGCGTGGTGCTGTCTGCTTCCTGACGAGGACCCCGGAGGGAGGTGCTGTTCTCGGGCCTGGTCTGTTCGGTCGCCGGGAGGCTTCCCGTTAAAGGGGGGGTACTGTTGTGTGTTGGGGGGTGTGGCTGGACATTTTGGTGTTCTTTTCTTTTCTTTGCTCTCCAGGTGACATGAAAACTGATTTGTCTGTGGAGAAGGTGCTGGCTGAAGAGTCCTTCACCCTCATCAACATCATGTGCAGCACCTGTGAATGGTGCTCACGTGCAGCCTTAAAGACTTTCAGCTGAAGCAGATAATTGGATGGCGTTCTGCATTTAAGTCATGTGTGATTCAAGCAGAACTGCCGGGAACTCGACCTTGTGATGTTCGTTTGTGAGACGCTGAGGACCACGCCTGGGTTTGACACATCGAGCCCGTGAAGGAGGAAGGGTGAGGGACACATGCTGTCAGCACACATCAGAGGTGATTAAGTATTTGACTAATTGTTGATAGTAACTTGGTATTTTGTTACGCAGTATATTTGAATTGTGCAGCTTGCTTCTCACTGCTGTGGCGTGCGGACAAGTGATCCTCCACCTGTTGTGAGAAGCTGCTCATTTGCATAAAGCTTAAAATACAGACCTGAATGTGTTGCTGATAGTGTGTGTCTTTTGAAGGATATTAGTTGTAACTGCTGACTTACCTCACCCCTTCTATCCTTTGCAGAGAGTCGGTTTGTCGTGTCCACCTGGGGGGTGTTTGGCGGTAGTGGTGAGTCCAGGAGCGCCTGGCTTCGATCCTTTTGGGCGCTGGAGAGCATGCCAGCCTTCACTCCACCAGAAGGACGCTATTTTCGTTTTTACACTTTATTATGCACCAGCAGGTGAAGTAAAGAAATTGTTTTTGTTATTGGAACCGCTTTCTGGTTATTTTTAGCGCTGGGTTCCGTCTGATGCAGGTCCGCTCCTCAACCCGCGTCGACACATAACAAACATGCGAGAATGATCACTGGCTGTCTGTTATTTTCAGTGGGAGCTGCTGTGAGCGACAACCGCTTCCTGTTCATGTCGTTCTGGGGGAAAGTGAAGTTTGCTTTTTAACGTCTTGATTATAGTCCTTTACAACACTGTTTGTCCTCTTTGTTCCAGACTAATATATATAATATGTCTGAAATTCGGTTTGCGTTTATTAAATTCCACGCAGATTAAACGTAACAGACACGGATTATTTGTTATAATTGTTTTAGCAAGTTTTCAGGGTATCATGTATGCAGTCTCTTATTAACGTGATGAAAAGCATAAAAAAATACATTTTTGTAGTATAATATTAATTTACAACTGTCATCGTGTTGATTCTCTATATGTTGTTGACTGCAGCGACTCTCTGGCATGCAAGGGATTATGGGATACGTCAATAGGGCCAGTAGATGGCAGTAGGGACCTTGAAAACTTGCCAAAACAAAATTCCAGATAATCCGTGTCTGCTACATTTAAGATGCGTGGAATTTAATAAACGCAGACACAATAACAACGTCTATAAACCTAGAGAATATATTCATGAGAGTTTTAGGCACTAGAGTTTAATGCTGTTGTCCGTAGAGCCTGATCAGAGTGTTTCAATTGCATTTCTCATGTCGTGAACGTACTGAGATTACCCTATCCTACCCATAATCGGGGGGGGGGGGGGGTTTAGTGTTGTACTCTTTAATCGTGATCGTTACTGAGTTTTTAAAATGCTTATCGCAAAGCTTTCTTTTTTTTGTACGACATCATGCAAGTTTTATAAGTCCGCGGACACTGATCTGTATGTTACAGATACCAATCAGTTTCCTCGGATCCGCGGAGATTTGCGGAGGAAAAATGCCACTCAAAGCCTGGCTGTTACGACAGTTGTCGTAAAGCGGGACTGGTTGGTTGCTGCAGCGACACTGTGTTGCTCCTGTGTGACGCTTAGCTAAACGTAGCATGTGGACATCCCAAACTTTTAGAACTTTCAAGTTTTTAAAAGAAGAATTTTGCAGCATGTCTGTGTCATGGAGCGACATCAGACATAGCGAAGATGCCAAGAAAGACGGTTTGAAAAAGTGTGATAAGGACAAGAATCTGAAATTGTTGCTGACTTCATCAACACACCTGAAAGATAAATGGGAAAAGCAAACTGGTAAGAATTTTTTTTCTCTCTGGAAAATAAACATTGTGCTGTTCAAACAGGATTTCAGAAAAGATTATGTGCTTTTTTTCTTTCATTAATCTAGACTTTCTTTCATTGAAAAAAAAAAAAGACGTGGTTTTGAATGAATTTAGGCTACATGAATTTACACAACAATGTAAATTAGTTTTTATTAATGTAGACTTTTTTCATGGGAAAAAAGACTGGCTTTGAGTGGATTTACAGGAATTTACACAAGAATGTGTGGCTTTTTACTATAAGGTATGTTATTGATATTTTACCCTGATTCTTTTAAATATTCTACAAGCTTTAGCTGTGGTTTTTGACATGGTTCAGTCTTCATGAATTTCATGTAGTTTAATTATTCTGAGTTAATGCATAATTTGGTTTACAATTAAAAGGAAAATCATACCAGGTCCTACTTCCACGTCGTATTCTGTTATTTCAACATGATCATTGATGGTTCAAATGAAAGGTTGAATCTAGGATCATTTAAATATGCACTAATTTTGAAATTTGTTCTTCCAGGAGATGTTGAAAATGTATCAGTAGATGAAAATTTAATTTGATTTCTGGGGCCCCACAAGGCCCTAGACCCCGGCTCCTGGGGAGCTGCGTCCCCCAGACCCCCTGTGAATTTTCCTCGGATTTTACAATTTTCATTTCACAGCCCTGCATAATGCACTGCTGGGCACAGCATATATCCACACTAAAACCTTAAAATTAGCGCATTACTTTAAAACTAAAACATATATCTGATATTTTCACTTTATAAAACTTCAGACATGACATTAATTTAAATAACTTGTCCAACATTTAGTAGTAGTTGGTTAAAAGTTGAACCATAAGTTAAAAATGTATGACTTGGGTGATATTGCCCGTGTATCAGTATGGGGTTAAGAGAAATGACTTTTTATTTTTTTGGGACCAGTTCTCCTTTGTCTACAGAGGATAGAGCAGTTTCTTCTTAAAGCAGCTCTTCTCTGTTTTGCAGAGGGCAGAACTACACATCAGCTACGAAACATTTAACAGGTAGGTGCTCAACTGATTTTAAGTTTTATAAATATTTGTAGCTGTTCAGCTTTATTTACCACGTTATCGGTCTAAAAATTATCGAAAAATTTATCACAAGATAATTAGTCCGATAATCGTTTTTAAAGTTATCTAAAAAGATAATCCGATAATGAAAACATTAGGGCTGCAACAACGAATCGATAAAATCGATAAAATTCGATTACGACAGGCGTTGGCAACACATTGCGTCATCGATGCGTTGTGTCGAGCGATTATGGCGCCAGAAACGACCAGTGCACAGAGCAGATCAGACGCTGTTTTGTAGAAGAACTACACACTTATATGGCAGAAGCAAGTAGACAGAAGAAAGTCAAGACTTCAAAACTGTGGGAGCACTTTACGTTAACGCAAAGACGTTTGTTAACTGCAACATTTGCAAGTCGGACCTCGCATGGCACGGGAGTACGACGGTAATGATGCATCTCAAACGAAAGCATGTCGGAGTCATCAACGAGGAAGGGGAGAGCTCAGTGTCTGGGCAAGCTAACAAATCTTTATTTTTGTTTAAGCAGTCGTAACGTCTCAGTATGACAAGTCAGGCAGTGATATGAAGCTAGTCAGGCTCAGGCTGTCTGCGCATCTCCCAGAGCAGTGAGGTGAGGGGCAGAGTGAGAGAAAAAGAAAACAGTAACAGCACCGACAGTTTTTTATAAATGTTGTCAAAGTCCGACCATCGACATTAACGCTTGTCCGATTGTCCGGGACAAGTGTAAAATGTGATCAGACAAGTAATAGCTCTAAATCGTTGTCCGACTGGACAAGGCATTATTTTTTTTAATCTTTTTTCTTTCTTTCTTTCTTTATTTATTTATTTGGTTTAAAACATTCAAATTTTTCTCGCACAACTGGCTTCCCCCCCCCCCCCAGCTTGACCAGCTTGCGCTTAGCCTAGGTTTGTGTGTCATACATCATACTGACAGACTGAGGAACCTTGGGGTAATTTTTGATCCTACATTGTCCTTTGACCTCCACATTAGAGATATTATGAGGACTGCTTTCTTCCTTCTGTGAAATATAAAGAAAATTCGCCCCATCCTGTCTATGGCTGATGCTGAGATCCTGATTCATGCATTTGTCTCTTCTAGATTGGATTATTGCAATGTTCTATTTTCTGATTTTCCACAGTCCAGCATTAGGGTTCTCCAATTGGTTCAAAACGCAGCTGCCAGACTTTTGACACAAAGCAGAAAATTTGACCACATTACACCCATTTTGGCATCCCTTCACTGGCTTCCTGTCCCAGTGAGATCAGATTGTAATGTTCTGCTACTAGTTTATAAAATTGTTCATGGACTGGCACCTCCCTATCTTGCTGATCTAATTAAACCCTACGTACCAGCCCGGGCTTTGCGTTCACAGGATGCAGGACTACTTGTGTCCCTAGGGTGAGTAAAAAATCTGCGGGTCACAGAGCTTTCTCTTATTGTGCCCCTGTTCTGTGGAATGATCTCCCTGCATCAATAAAACAGTCAGATTCTGTGGAGACTTTCAAGTCCAGACTTAAGATGCACTTATTTTCCCTTTCATATGGCTAGCATACTGGCATAGTATGTTACTATGCTTTTTACTTTTTTTTATCTCTTTTACTGTGCGTTTTAATCTTTTAATTAACTTTCTGTTTTGTTTTCTGAATTATTTTGTGTGAAGTGCCTTGAAGTGACTGTGATTTTGGCCCTGAGGATGAATAAATTAAATTGAATTGAAATTGAAGACGTTTAAAGAGAGTGATATGTAGGAGAGTTGTAGACCACTTAAAGCCTTGAATACTCAAGGGAAAAAAGTATCCATCCCGTCATTTAAAAAAAAAACCTGGTGTGAAAGTGATGGTTTACTGTAAATTCATTAAAGGGTGGCAGTGACTGTGTACAGGGGGATGCCCATGTTTCAGCTGGCTGCAGCAGGTACTTCCAAGCATTGGGGATGGACTGGTTGTCTGCCTGGGTGATTGGCATCCAGGACACAAGGCGGTTCAGTGATGCTGTGGATGCAGTGAATCAGAGCGTCGTGCATGGTCCCAGCCTTGACATTTTAAAAATATGTACCGCAAATGTTGGGGTGCCAGTAATTGTGACCAGGATTGGACAGTACTTGGGCAATTCAATTTAGTTTATTATGTTGACAGCACAGGTCTCCCCAAGATGCTTCAGAAGGGTAAGGTCTAACCTTACCAGTCCCCCTGAGCAAGCAGATAGGCAACAGTGGTAAGGAAAAACTCCCTCAGCAATCCATTATTAAAAATAAATAAATATCAATGTGTTTGCAATGTAGTACTAAGACATTTTGTTCTGGTAACTTTGTTTGAAAATGTGTTTTGCAGTTTTCTTTCATTGTAGATCTTTGAAGTAAGTCTAGGGGACTTTAACTGTACCAAATTCAGAGAATCATTCAGATGTTATTGTTGGAGAGCCCACTTTTATCATTGTGACACCGTCCTTGTTGAAATCGCAACATTTTGAACTATTTGTGACTGAGCTGATATTAAATGGGGATGTGCTGGTTCTCCTAGGTGACCCACTCACAAAGGACAGAACAGACAGTAGTTTAACCCTCTGGTGTCCGAGGGCACTTTTTGTACAGTTCACTTGCCTTGCAGAAATGTTTTATTATTGCTGTTAACAGCTCTCCCTGCATCCCACAATCAAGTTTTATGTCTCTTTTTTCAGGACAACCTGTTCTTTCATAATATATATGTTTTTGTTGTGTTTTATAAGTGTAATAAAGGTTTACAATCAGAAATAACAAAGGAAAAAGTAAAGCAGAAAATAATTTTCCACACACAATTATTCAAAACACACAGCAAACTATAATAAACAACTGTTTTGACACTTTATAAAGGTAATTTGAGGTCTTGTGTGAAAGACTGTACAACAAAAAAAGTTCAAACAATAAACACAAATGCACAGTTTGAACAATATATATATATGCATTTTTGTTTGTCTTCATCTCAAAGCAATTTCTGTCTGCTATTACACAAAGGTTACATCACAAATTTCTATTTCTACTAAGTTTTGGAGTCTTCTGTCTGACTCTGCAAGCAGGTTTCATTTCACACTTTGGCTCCTACAGTCTGAGGAGCGGCCCCTCTCCCTCACCCCATTGATATGGTAAACAGTGCTCTACGCCAAAGGGAGAGAGCCACAGAGTAATCCAGTAACATTCAAATGCAAACTAGTGGAGCAATCCTGATAGTTACACACTCTTTGAGCACGTGAGATTGTCATGCAATATTCTCCGTCTGCTTTCACTTTCGCTGTGCGTAATGGTGCAGGGCGCATTGGAGGAGCTAAGGTCCTATTCAAATGGGCCAACTAGTAAGATATCACTCCTGAAAACGATCTTTGGTTTATCACGTGACAAAGTAAGGTTTTGTTTTTGTGGGGTTTTTTTGGGGGGGCTTTATATATATATATATATATATATATATATATATATATATATATATATATATATATATATATATATATATATATATATATATATATATATATATATATATATATATATATATATGCCCCTGATTGTGCAAGTTTCAAGTTCTCATAGAAAGATGAGAGACAAAATGTGGAAAAAAAATCCAGGAAATCACACTGTAGGATTTTTAAATAATTTAATTGTAAACCATGGTAGAAAATAAATATTTGGTCACCCACAAACAAGGAAGATTTCTGGCTCTCACAGACCTGTAACTTCTTCTTTAAGAAGCTCTTCTGTCCTCCACCTGTTACCTGTATTAATGGCATCTGTTGGAACTCGTTATCTGTATAAAAGACACCTGTCCACAGCTTCAAACAGTCAGACTCCAAACTCAACCATGGCCAAGACCAAAGAGTTGTCGGAGGACACCAGGAAGAAAATTGTAGATGTGCACCAGGCTGGGAAGAGTGAACCTAAAATAGTCAAGCAGGTTGGTGTGAATAAATCAACTGTGGGAGCAATTCAAAGAAAATGGAAGACATACAAGACCATTGATAATCTCCCTTGATCTGGGGCTCCACGCAAGATGTCATCCCGTGCGGTCAAAATGATCATGAGAACGGTGAACAAAAATCCCAGAAATACATGGAGGGCTGATGAATGACCTGCAGAGAGTTGGGACCAAAGTAACAAAGGCTACACACTACGCAGAGAGGGAATCAAATCCTGCAGTGCCAGGCGTGTCCCCCTGCTTAAGCCAGTACATGTCCAGGCTCTTTTGAAGTTTGCCAGAGAGTATATGGGTGATCCAGAAGAGGATTGGGAGAATATCATGTGGTCAGATGAAACCAAAATAGAACATTTTGGTAAAAAACTCAACTCCTCATGTTTGGAGGAAGAAGAATGCTGAGTTGCATCCCAAGAACACCATATCTACTGTTAAGCATGCAGGTGGAAACATCATCCTTTGGGGCTGTTTTTCTGCAAAGGGGACAGGACAACTGATCTGTGTTAAGGGAACAATGATCGGGGCCATGTATCATGAGATTTTAAGCCAAAACCTCCTTCCTTCAGTGAGAGCATTGAAGATGCAACATGGCTGGGTCTTTCAGCATGACAATGATCCCAGGTAGATCAGTGGATAAGGAGCTGGCCTTCCACTATGTAGATCTGGGTTTGAATCATACTACCTCTTAATCTGCAATTGTTCTTGGGAATTTTACATACACTCATGTGCACTGTACATAGATTTGTGCAGTGTGCACTATTAGGTGTTTTTATTATTATTTTTACTAACGCGTTACCCGTGGGGATCCATGGGCTCTGGATTGGGTCATATTTATAAAGTAAGTAGCTGAAATTTTGCAAGAGTGGTAATAAATTGTGCAAAGTTTGTATGAGTTGGAATGGTGTGTGATTCCAAAATGTTTTTGAACCTTAGACCTAAACAGTTTTTAGAGGAAGAACTCAACCCTATTATTTCCTGTTAATTATGTAATTTTTAATGTTAATTTCCTGTCTTTAAGTTATAAAGTGTTTAGGTTCTTGTTATCATATACACACTATTATTATTATTTTATTTTTTGGCGGACCACAATGCAATGGAAATGAAGTGTCTTCACTTTCTTGTGTCATCCATGTATTTTTAATGTATTTAAGTTATCTTGTGTACTTGCATTGAACTTAATAAAATCACGCAAGCACATACTCGCGCTTTTAATATATAAATGATTTACCGCCCCCAGCTGGATTGGTGTGTGAGTCCAGAATGTAAATATTAATGTCCATTATTTAATGTTAGCTAATATATGTAGTCTCTCTAAAAATATGAGTACTATTAATGTTCAGTTTTGGCGCCGTTCATCCTTGACCCAAAATACATAAGCATACCAAACGGCAAATGTCTGCTGTCCCTAGTTTGTCCATGATCAAAATTGCACGCATGCAGAGCTTTGTGTTTTTTCTCCATTCTGCTGTAAGCAGGTGCTTTTAATTTGACAAACGGATGGTGGCGGACAACATTAAAACATTAAAAGCACTACACTTTTCACTTATAGTACTGCGAGCTTGACACTTAGACGCTCATGGTAACCGCAACGTAACACTTACCTAAACCAATTGAACTACAAAAACACAATAAATCAATAACACTAACAACACTGTTAAACTGAAATTAATCGCAATACCAACATTGAAAACCCCAAACTCCCATGGTGCGTTGCACTACAATGTCCATTGTTTACTGGTTAGCTAAAATTGCTAATTTCTCCCAACGTGTTTGTTCTATCAGCTTTGTGTTTTCACAGCGTTCATCCTTGACCCAAAATACATATACATATCAAACGGCAAATGTCAGCTCTCCCTGGTTTTGCTGTGATCAAAGCCACACACATGCGCACACACGCACACAGAGGCCACTATTATAATGTAGATTGTGTTTCATAGTATTTCCTGTGTGAGTTAAGAAAACTGTTGAGGTGGATCTGTTGCACCAGGGAGACATGGCAGGTTAAAAAGTGTCTGTTATCTAATTACACATCATCATTTTGTACAGCCTGTATTAAACCCATCAGAACTATGAACACTTCAAAGTGTTGGACAGAAACCTGAACGTGTCCACGCTGTGGAGAAAAAAAATGAAGTGAATGGAAAATGAATGGACGCTTGTTGCCTGGGAACCCCATCAACTTTGTTTAGGATGTGAGGCCATGCACCATTGATCTTAAGATAATACAGTGAGGGGAATAATTAGCATGACATGTTGAAGGCTGTTCCAGGAACACTTGTTTACCTCTGTGCAGTTTAGAAATCAGCAGCTATCAAATCCTCAGATAAATGGCAAATCGTATCAGATCTCTGATATATGATGGGGGGGGACTATAATTACCATCTTTATTAATTTTCTGAAATTGCGGTGATATAAAAATACTAAAAGCAGTATGTGATCTCATTTGAAAAATTGAAACTGGGTAGTTTGTTGTTTTGACATTTTAGTTTGATGAATTCTCTGTCCTCCACCTCCACTTTGATTTGTGTTACAATACATCTGTGGCCTCTTTCAGAAAGCACACCAACTCTTCTTTACTTGGCAATTGAGCCCTGTCAGTTCGTTGTTTTTCTCCCACTGTTTGTGTCCTGTATCTCTTACCCTTCTCCATTTTTCTCTCTTCAGTGAGTTTCCAGGTTAGTTCCTGGATCCACTCCAGGTATATAAAGACTGTAATTTTAATAAAATAAGGAAACAGTGCTGCAACACTGACAGTGTTTACCAAATTTGAACTGTAACTGGATTGGATACAGTGGTATGTAAAAGTTTGGGCACCCCGATGATTTCCATGATTTTCCTTTATAAATCATTGATTGTCTGGATCAGAAATTTCAGTTAAATATATCGTATAGCAGATGAACACAATGATATTTGAGAAGTAAAATGAAGTTTCTAGTATTTACAGAAAGTGTGCAATAATTATTTAAACAAAATTAGGCATCGATTTGGGCACCCTTGTCATTTTATTGATTTGAATACATTTAGCACTAATTATTAGAACACAAAATTGGTTTGGTAAGCTCATTGACCCTTGACCTCCTTACACAGGTGAATCCAGTCATGAGAAAGGGTATTTAATGTGGTCATTTACAAATGTGTTTCCTCTTTGCATCTCTTCTAATGAGTGGCAACATGGGAGCCTCTAAACAACTCTCAACTGACCTGAAAACAAAGATTGTTCAACATCATGGTTTAGGGGAAAGATACAAAAGCTATCTCAGAGATTTCAGCTGTCACTTTCCACTGTGAGGAACATCATGAGGAAATGGAAGACCGCAGGCACAGTACTTAGTTAAGGCCCATAGTGGCAGGCAAAGAAAAATCTCAGATAAGCTGAAGCAAAGGATGGCGAGAACAGTTAGTTAACCCATAGACCTGCTTCAAAGACCTACAACATGATCTTGCTGCAGATAGTGTCTGTGCATCGTTCAGCTATACAACACACTTTGCACAGAGATGCTGTAATGCAGAGGAAGCCTTTTCTGCGTACACACCACAAACAGTCGCTTGAGGTATGCTAAAGCACATTTGGACAAGCCAGCTTCATTTTGGAATAAGGTGCTGTGGACTGATGAAACTAAAATTGAGTTATTTGGACACAACAAGGTCCAAATGCATGCCAGAAAAAGAACACAGCATTCCAAGAAAAACACTTGCTACCTACAGTAAAATTTGGAGGTGGTTCCATCATGCTGAGGGGCTGTGTGGCCAGTGCAGGTACTGGGAATCTTGTTAAAGTTGAGGGTCACATGGATTCCAGTCAATATCAGTAGATTCTTGAGAACAATGTTCAAGAATCAGTGACAAAGTTGATGTTGCACCGGGGCTGGATCTTTCAACAAGATAGCGACCCTAAACACTGCTCACAATCGACTAAGGCATTCATGCAGAGGAACAAGTACAACGTTCTGGAATGGCCATCTCAGTCCCCAGACCTGAATATTATTGAAAATCTGTGGTGTGATTTTTTTTTAATTTTTTTTTATATATACAGGCTGTCCATGCTCGGAACATGAGGATGCAAAATAAGGATCTACTAAATATTGATTTTTTTTTCCTCTCTCTCTCTGTTGGGGTGCCCAAATTTATGTAACTGCCAAATTTTGTTTAAAGAATTATTGCACACTTTCTGTAAATCCTATAAACTTAATTTCACTTCTCATATCACTGTATTTGTCTGCTATATGATATATTTAACTGAAATTGCTGATCCAAACAACCAATGATTTATAAAGGAAAATCGTGGAAATCATCAGGGGTGCCAAAACTTTTATATCCTACTGTATATACAACCCCTGGCAATAATTATGGAATCAACGGCCTCGGAGGATGTTCATTCAGTTGTTTAATTTTGTAGAAAAAAGCAGATCACAGACATGACACAAAACTGAAGTCATTTCAAATGGCAACTTTCTGGCTTTAAGACACACTATAAGAAATCAGGAAAAATAATTGTATTATAATATAATAGTATAATAATTGTAGATAATATAGACTCACTCAATTCTGAGGAATAAATTATGGAATCACCCTATAAATTTTCATCCCCAAAACTAACACCTGCATCAAATCAGATCTGCTCATTAGTCTGCATCTAAAAAGGAGTGATCACACCTTGGAGAGCTGTTGCACCAAGTGGACTGACATGAATCATGGCTCCAACATGAGAGATGTCAATTGAAACAAAGGAGAGGATTATCAAACTCTTAAAAGAGGGTAAATCATCACGCAATGTTGCAAAAAATGTTGGTTGTTCACAGTCAGCTGTGTCTAAACTCTGGACCAAATACAAACAACATGGGAAGGTTGTTAAAGGCAAACATACTGGTAGACCAAGGAAGACATCAAAGCGTCAAGACAGAAAACTTAAAGCAATATGTCTCAAAAATCGAAAATGCACAACAAAACAAATGAGGAACGAATGGGAGGAAACTGGAGTCAACGTCTGTGACCGAACTGTAAGAAACCACCTAAAGGAAATGGGATTTACATACAGAAAAGCTAAACGAAAGCCATCATTAACGCCTAAACAGAAAAAACAAGGTTACAATGGGCTAAGGAAAAGCAATCATGGACTGTGGATGACTGGATGAAAGTCATATTCAGTGATGAATCTCGAATCTGCATTGGGCAAGGTGATGATGCTGGAACTTTTGTTTGGTGCCGTTCCAATGAGATTTATAAAGATGACTGCCTGAAGAGAACATGTAAATTTCCACAGTCATTGATGATATGGGGCTGCATGTCAGGTAAAGGCACTGGGGAGATGGCTGTCATTACATCATCAATAAATGCACAAGTTTACGTTGATATTTTGGACACTTTTCTTATCCCATCAATTGAAAGGATGTTTGGGGATGATGAAATCATTTTTCAAGATGATAATGCATCTTGCCATAGAGCAAAAACTGAAAACATTCCTTGCAAAAAGACACACAGGGGCAATGTCATGGCCTGCAAAAAGTCCGGATCCTATTGAAAATGGTCCATGACAAGGCTCCAACCTGCAAAGCTGATCTGGCAACAGCAATCAGAGAAAGTTGGAGCCAGATTGATGAATAGTACTGTTTGTCACTCATTAAGTCCATGCCTCAGAGATTGCAAGCTGTTATACAACCCCTGGCAATAATTATGGAATCACCGGCCTCGGAGGATGTTGATTCAGTTGTTTAATTTTGTAGAAAAAAAGCAGATCACAGACATGACACAAAACTAAAGTCATTTCAAATGACAACTTTCTGGCTTTAAGAATCACTATAAGAAATCAGGAAAAATAATTGTGGCAGTCAGTAACGGTTACTTTTTTACACCAAGCAGAGGGAAAAAAATATGGACTCACTCAATTCTGAGGAATAAATTATGGAATCACCCTGTAAATTTTCATCCCCAAAACTAACACCTGCATCAAATCAGATCTGCTCGTTAGTCTGCATCTAAAAAGGAGTGATCACACCTTGGAGAGCTGTTGCACCAAGTGGACTGACATGAATCATGGCTCCAACACGAGAGATGTCAACTGAAACAAAGGAGAGGATTATCAAACTCTTAAAAGAGGGTAAATCATTACGCAATGTTGCAAAAGATGTTGGTTGTTCACAGTCAGCTGTGTCTAAACTCTGGACCAAATACAAACAACGTGGGAAGGTTGTTAAAGGCAAACATACTGGTAGACCAAGGAAGACATCAAAGCGTCAAGACAGAAAACTTAAAGCAATATGTCTCAATCAAAAATGCACAACAAAACAAATGAGGAACGAATGGGAGGAAACTGGAGTCAACGTCTGTGACCGAACTGTAAGAAACCGCCTAAAGGAAATGGGATTTACATACAGAAAAGCTAAACGAAAGCCATCATTAACACCTAAACAGAAAAAAACAAGGTTACAATGGGCTAAGGAAAAGCAATCGTGAACTGTGGATGACTGGATGAAAGTCATATTCAGTGATGAATCTCGATTCTGCATTGGGCACGGTGATGATGCTGGAACTTTTGTTTGGTGCCGTTCCAATGAGATTTATAAAGATGACTGCCTGAACAGAACATGTAAATTTCCACAGTCATTGATGATATGGGGCTGCATGTCATGTAAAGGCACTGGGGAGATGGCTGTCATTACATCATCAATAAATGCACAAGTTTACATTGATATTTTGGACACTTTTCTTATCCCATCAATTGAAAGGATGTTTGGGGATGATGAAATCATTTTTCAAGATGATAATGCATCTTGCCATAGAGCAAAAACTGAAAACATTCCTTAGTCCGGATCTCAATCCAATTGAAAATCTTTGGTGGAAGTTTAAGAAAATGGTCCATGACAAGGCTCCAACCTGCAAAGCTGATCTGGCAACAGCAATCAGAGAAAGTTGGAGCCAGATTGATGAAGAGTACTGTTTGTCACTCATTAAGTCCATGCCTCAGAGACTGCAAGCTGTTATAAAAGCCAGAGGTGGTGCAACAAAATACTAGTGATGTGTTGGAGCGTTCTTTTGTTTTTCATGATTCCATAATTTTTTCCTCAGAATTGAGTGATTCCATATTTTTTTCCTCTGCTTGGTCTAAAAAGTAACCGTTACTGACTGCCACAATTTTTTTCCTGATTTCTTATAGTGTTTCTTAAAGCCAGAAAGTTGCCATTTGAAATGACTTTAGTTTTGTGTCATGTCTGTGATCTGCTTTTTTTTTCTACAAAATTAAACAACTGAATGAACATCCTCTGAGGCCGGTGATTCCATAATTTTTGCCAGGGGTTGTATAATTTAGATGTTCTACAGAACATGTTTCTCAGTAGGTTCCCAATAACTGCACTAAAGAAAATAATGGTTTAGCAGATTACAGCTACATTTATTAGCTGTGATCATATTAAAGTATATTTTATTCATCAACTCATTTTTTTCCCAAAGCCAAAATATGGCCATCAGGTATTGCATCCATCTGTCCTTCCGTGCTCAGCTTAAGTCCAGTACTGTTACTGCCAAGGTCTTCTAATTCACAGGGAGCATTCTTGGGACACAGATCTTGGACAAGTTCAAAGATTCCTAACCTTGACCAATTTTAAAAGGTCGCATTTTAACTATTTTTATGCTCATACGGCCAAGGGTATTTTACCTTTGCGTTATATTTCATAAATACTATGACAAAATAAACTTGCTAAAATTATTGAAATTCTGGAGATTTTATAAACTTGATTCATTCAACATATTTTCTAAAATATGTATTTTAAGTATTTTTAATTTGGGGAATTTAGACTGGATTTATCCACAGGGATTGCACTAGTACAGTGGTTTTCAAACTGTGAGGCATGCCCTCCACCACCACCACCACCAAAGTTCTTCGGGGGAGGGGGGGCGCAAAAAAATAACTGTAAACATTGTTAACCAACAAAAGAAGGGGGGAAAAGGAAAAAGAAAACATTGTTAGCTAACATGCCAGGAGCAAAATTAACAACATTTTTAGTGCCTAAATCTACCAGTGAGAAGACAGTTTGGGGCAACCCCAAAGAAAGAAAGTAGAGGACAATCTTCGTTTGCTCTTCTTCACAGTGCATCCCCGCCTGTGCGTGTCAAAGACCCAAACTCATTGCTCACAGCAAACAAGAGGTGAGACTAGATGAGACTCAATATGTATAAAAGTTTAATATTATTTATGTTAAAATGTTAGTTATGTCAGATGTTTAAAAACGCACAGATGTTTAAATGTTAAAAAAGCACTTTAAAATATGACAAAAGGTAAAAATAGAAGAATAGACAGTTTTTAAAAACATGTTTAAAATGTTTGAAAAGGGTGTAAAATGTGTGAAAGAAAAGGTTCTTTAAAAATATGTTTAAAATGTTTACAAAGACTAAAATGTGTAAATGCTTCCTTAAAAATGCATAAATATATTTAAAATGTGTTTAACGTGTATAAGAAAAAAACAGACACAAAGATATTGAAATTGTCTGTGTCGGGGGTCAGCTCGTCATTTGTTCTCTGAGGGGGGCTCACTCTCCCACACTTTGAAAACTCCTGTGTTTTGTATAATAACATTACCCCTCTAACCTTAGTCACATGAAATTCCGGGTTCCATGGAGATCCATTTTAGGCCCCCTGCTTTTCTCCCTTTATGTAGCACTCCTTGGGCATATACTGCGGAGTTTTGGGATCGCCTTTCACTGTTATGCTGACGATACTCAGTTGTATATGTTGATAACTGCCGGAAATCTCATTCCCATAAAAAATCTGGAGGACTGACTTGCATCAGTGAGAGGCTGGATGTCCAGTAACTTCCTACTTTTAAACTCTGATAAGACTGAAATGATGGTTCTTGGTCCAGCAAGACATCGGCATCTATTTGACCAGCTGGCGCTCAGCCTGGGTTCCTGTGTTATACATTATATGGACAAAGTAAGGAACCTTGGGGTAATTTTTGATCCCACATTGTCCTTTGATCTCCATATCAGGGATATTATCAGGACTGCTTTTTTCCATCTGCAAAATATAGCGAGGATTCGTCCCATCCTGTCTATGGCTGACACTGAGACCCTGATTCATGCCTTTGTTTCTTCTTGATTGGATCGTTGTAATGTCCTATTTTCAGGGTTACCGCAGTCCAGCATTAGAGGTCTCCAGCTGGTTCAGAACACTGCTGCCAGACTTTTGACACAAAGCAGAAGGTTTAAACATATTACACCCATTCTGGCTTCTTTGCACTGGCTTCCTGTCAGCAGATTTTAAGGTCTTGCTGCTAATCTATAAAATTGTTCATGGACTGGCACCTTCTTACCTGGCTGATTTGGTGAAGCCCTACCTACCGGCTCAGGTTTTGCATTCGCAGGATGCAGGACTGTTGTGTGTTCCTAAGGTGAAGAAGTCAGTGGGTCAAAGAGCCTTCTCTTATTGTGCACCTGCTCTATGGAACAGTCTCCCTACGACCGTGAGGCACTCATATTCCGTGGACATTTTTAAGTCAAGACTAAAAACATTTTTACTCCCTTTCTTATGAATAGTTTTTAAATTTTTTTTTATCTCTTTTATTATTTTAATTGTGTATTTGAATCTTTTAATTTACTCACTCATTTTAATTTTTATTTTGAACTGTTTTGTGTGAGGCACCTTGAGGCAACTTTTGTTGTGATTTGGCACGTTATAAATTCAATTTAAAAAAATTTTTTTTTTAATTAACCCTCTTGGCCCTTCCTCGAATCAGTTTGACATCTGTGACTGAGACGGTGAGCTAAGAAAAGAAATATTCCAGTACAGTCTGCATAATTACCATGCAACCTTTTCCTTCACAAGGCAATCAAGCAAACAGTCAAAGCTGGTTCAGCCTGTTGCAAATGTGTAATGACTAAACACCAAATAACACAGGTTAAGCGAGTGTCTGACAGGGTGATGAGTGTGAAGTTGGAAATTGAAGGGGTGATGATGAATATCATCAGTGCATATGCCCCACAGGTTGGTTGTGAGATGAAGGAGAAAGAAGATTTCTGGAGTGTGTTAGATGAGGTGGTGGAGAGTGTGCCCAAGCATGAAAGAGTGGTGATAGGAGCAGACTTCAATGGGCATGTTGGTGAAGGGAACAGATGATGAGGAAGTAATGGGTAGATATGGTATCAAGGATAGGAATGGGGAAGGACAGATGGTAGTTGATTTTGCAAAAAGGATGGAAATGGCTGTGGTGAATACCTACTTTAAGAAAAGGGAGGAGCACAGGGTAACATATAAGAGTGGAGGAAGGTGCACACAGGTGGACTACATTCTTTATAGGAGATGCAAGCTAAAAGAAATCACAGACTGTAAGGTGGTAGCAGGAGAGAGTGTCACTAGACAGCACAGGATGGTTGTTTGTAGGATGACTTTAGAGGTAAAGAAGAAGAAGAGAGTGAGAGCTCAACAAAGGATCAGATGGTGGAAGCTGAAGGAGGAAGACTGTTGTGTGAAATTTAGCGAGCAGGTGAGAGAAGCACTGGTTGGAGGGGAAGCAATTTTGGACAACTGGAAAAGTACTGCAGATGTGGTGAGGGAGACAGCTAGGACAGTACTGGGTATGACATCTGGACAGTAGAAGGAAGACAAGGAGACTTGGTGATGGAATGAAGAGGTCCAGGAAAGCATAAGGAGAAAGAGGTTGGCGAAAAAGTTTTGGGATAGTCGGAGAGATGAAGAAAGTAGACAGGAGTACAAGGAGATGCGGCGTAAGGCAAAAAGAGAAGTGGCAAAAGCAAAGGAAAAGGCATATTGCAAGCTGTACAAGAAGTTGAATAGTAAGGAAGGAGAAAAGGACTTGTACCGATTGGCCAGACAAAGGGACAGAGCTGGAAAAGATGTGCAGCAGGTTAGGGTGGTAAAAGATGCACATGGTAATGTGCTGACAAGTGAGGAGTGTGTGCTGAGAAGGTGGAGGGAATATTTTGCAGAGTTGATGAATAAAGAAAATGAGCGAGAGAAAAGGCTGGATGATGTGGTGAGAGTAAATCAGGAAGTACAAGAGATTAGCAAGGAAGAAGTGAGGGCTGCTATGAAGAGGATGAAGAGTGGAAAGGCAGTCGGTCCATATGACATTCCAGTGGAGGCATGGAAATGTCTAGGAGAGATGGCAGTAGAGTTTCTAACCAGATTGTTTAATAAAATCTTGGAAAGTGAGAGCATGCCTGAGGAGTGGAGACGAAGTGTGCTGGTTCCTATTTTCAAGAACAAGGGTGATGTGCAGAGCTGCAGTAACTACAGAGGCATAAAGCTGATCAGCCACAGCATGAAGTTATGGGAAAGAGTAGTAGAAGCTAGGCTTAGAAAACAGGTGAAGATCTGTGAGCAGCAATATGGTTTCATGCCGAGAAAGAGCACTACAGATGCAATGTTTGCTCTGAGAATACTGTTGGAAAAGTACAGAGAAGGACAGAAAGAGTTACATTGTGTGTTTGTGGACTTAGAAAAAGCTTATGATAGGGTGCCAAGAGAAGAGTTGTGGTATTGTATGAGGAAGTCTGGAGTGGCAGAGAAGTATGTTAGGGTAGTGCAGGACATGTACAAGAATAGTGTGACAGCGGTGAGATGCGCAGTCGGAATGACAGACTCATTCAAGGTGGAGGTGGGATTACACCAAGGATCAGCTCTGAGTCCTTTCTTGTTTGCAGTGGTGATGGACAGGTTGACGGATGAGATCAGACAGGAGTCCCCATGGACTATGATGTTTGCAGATGACATTGTGATCTGTAGTGAGAGTAGAGAGCAAGTTGAGTCTAGTCTGGAGAAGTGGAGATATGCTTTGGAGAGAAGGGGAATGAAAGTCAGTAGAAGCAAGACTGAGTACATGTGTGTGAATGAGAGGGAGCCCAGTGGAATAGTGCAGTTACAAGGAGTAGAAGTGGTGAAAGTAGATGAGTTTAAATATTTGGGGTCAACTGTTCAAAGTAATGGAGAGTGTGGTAGAGAGGTGAAGAAGAGAGTGCAGGCAGGGTGGAGTGGGTGGAGAAAGGTGGCAGGAGTGATTTGTGACCGAAGAATATCAGCAAGGGTGAAGGGGAAAGTTTACAAAACAGTAGTGAGACCAGCTATGTTGTATGGTTTAGAGACAGTGGCACTAACAAAAAGACAGGAGGCAGAGCTGGAGGTGGCAGAGCTGAAGATGTTGAGATTCTCTTTGGGAGTGACAAGAATGGACAAGATTAGGAATGAACATATCAGAGGGACAGCTCAGGTGGGACGGTTTGGAGACAAAGTCAGAGAGGCGAGATTGAGATGGTTTGGACATGTGCAGAGGAGGGACCCAGTGTATATAGGGAGAAGGGTGCTGAGGATGGAGCCACCAGGCAAGAGGAGAAGAGGGAGACCAAAGAGGAGGTTCATGGATGTGCTGAGAGAGGACATGCAGGTGGTTGGTGTGACAGAGGAAGATACAGAGGACAGGGTGAGATGGAAACGATTGATCTGCTGTGGCGACCCCTTACGGGAACAGCCGAAAGACAAAGAAGAAGAAGAAGCCCAAGGACCCTTAGTGATTTTCCAGTCAGGGTGGGATTTGAACCGAGGATCTACTGATCTCAAGCCCAATGCCTTAACCACTAGACTATCACCTCCCCAAAAGTACTCAAGGCTGATATAATTTGGCACAAGTAGAGGCAGAATTGAAACCTGATTTAAAACTATCATGAACACACACTGCAGATGTCATGCACTGCCTATTAATAAGCAGAGGGCAATTTAAAAAAAAAATCACCAGGATAGAAAGTACCCAGCAAATAGAGTCACAGGGATATGGGGGGGTGACATTACTTTTTTTTTTACTTTTTTACTTTTTTCTTATATAGCGCCAAATCACAACAAACAGTTGCCCCAAGGCGCTCCATATTGTAAGGCAAGGCCATACAATAATTATGAAAAACCCCAACGGTCAAAACGACCCCCTATGAGCAAGCACTTGGCAACAGTGGGAAGGAAAAACTCCCTTTTAACAGGAAGAAACCTCCAGCAGAACCAGGCTCAGGGAGGGGCAGTCTTCTGCTGAGACTGGTTGGGGCTGAGGGAAAAAAACAGGAAAAAGACATGCCGTGAAGGGGGGCAGAGATCGATCACTAATGATTAAATGCAGAGTGATGCATACGGAGCAAAAAGAGAAAGAAACAGTGCATCATGGGAACCCCCCACAATCTACGTCTAAAGCAGCATAACCAAGGGATGGTCCAGGGTCACCCGATCCAGCCCTAACTATAAGCCTTAGCGAAAAGGAAAGTTTTAAGCCTAATCTTAAAAGTAGAGAGGGTATCTGTCTCCCTGATCTGAATTGGGAGCTGGTTCCACAGGAGAGGAGCCTGAAAGCTGAAGGCTCTGCCTCCCATTCTACTCTTACAAACCCTAGGAACTACAAGTAAGCCTGCAGTCTGAGAACGAAGCGCTCTAATTGGGGTAATATGGTACTACGAGGTCCCTAAGATAAGATGGGACCTGATTATTCAAAACCTTATAAGTAAGAAGAAGAATTTTAAATTCTATTCTAGAATTAACAGGAAGCCAATGAAGAGAGGCCAACACGGGTGAGATATGCTCTCTCCTGCTAGTCCCCGTCAGTACTCTAGCTGCAGCATTCTGAACCAACTGAAGGCTTTTTAGGGAACTTTTAGGACAACCTGATAATAATGAATTACAATAGTCCAGCCTAGAGGAAATAAATGCATGAATTAGTTTTTCAGCATCACTCTGAGACAAGACCTTTCTGATTTTAGAGATATTGCGTAAATGCAAAAAGGCAGTCCTACATATTTGTTTAATATGCGCTTTGAATGACATATCCTGATCAAAAATGACTCCAAGATTTCTCACAGTATTACATGAAGAAGAAAGGGTGGTGGACAAACAGTTAAGTGCGCTTTGCCCAGTGCAGAAGGTTCCCGGTTCAAATTCTCCAATATGGAGTTGCATCTGGAAAAGCATCCAGTGTTAAACCTGTTCCAAATCAGCATGCAGATCTACCTCGGCTCCGCCATGGCGACCCCAAGTGGAAAAAACAAGGGAGATGCTGCAGGGACTTACTATTCAAGACGAAATAAATAAAATAAATAACAGGGCCCGTATGCACAAAGCATCTCAAAGTCCTAAAGGCCTAAAAATTTCCTGGCAACGAATTTTAGCCTAAGAGTGAGCCAGGAGGTGTCTGAGAGCATGTCTGAGCGAGAAGGAGACTGAAACTCCTATCTTAGTGAGGAGGCGGGGTTGACCCTGTTACTAGGTATGACATGGTCCTTTAAGAGCTGTGATTGGTTGTCACAGAAAGGGAAGGGGAAACAAAAAATTAAATGCACTCTGCGCTCCTTCATATGAATGAACAGTAAAATCAACCGATCATATAACTGCATTAAGAAATGGGTTATCGTGAAAATAATTTAATGTCATGATGGTGATACTCATCAAAAATTTAATTTGAGCAGTCGCCGGGCCGGTTGCTAAACCTGTAAATTCTTGTGCTGCAATGCTTTATGGGAGTTCTAGGTTTTGGGGTTTTAAGTGTTGCTATTGTGGTTCATGTTAGTTTAAAAGTGTTTTTGATTTATGGTGTTTTTCTAGTTCAGTTGGTTTAGTGAGTTAAGTGTCACCATAAGTGAAAAGTGTATCGTTTTTGATGCCGTCCCTGTGTTGTTTTATCTGAAAAATAAGAGCGCCTCCAATGTAGCACAATGCCAAAAAGACAAAAGCTCTATCCTGTCTTTAATTACATACAATTCAGAACAAAATGGATTGTTACACAGCTTGAAGATGTTTGAACATCTCATTCACATGCCGATCATCTACATGTTAAGTTTGCGTGGCTGCTTGAGTTTATTAATAAGTTCAGTGTAAGTACATAATATAATTGTAAATACGTTAAACATAAATGCATGACACAAGAAAGAAAAACACTTATTTCCATTGTTGGCCATTTAAAAATCAAATGACAAAATAGAAGTAATAATAAAATAAAACTGAATTGGGCAGCACGGTGGCTTAGTGGTTAGCACTGTTGCCTCACAGCGAAAAGGTTGTGGGTTCAATTCCCGTGGTCTTTCTGTGTGGAGTTTGCATGTTCTCCCCGTGTTTGCGTGGGTTTCCTCCGGGTGCTCTGGTTTGCTCCCACATCCAAAGACATGCGGGTTAGGTGGATTGGAATCTTTAAATTGTCCATGGGTGTGTGTGTGTGGGTGTGTCTGTGTTTGTTTGTCTGTTTGTGGCCCTGTGACAGACTGGCGTCCTGTCCTGGGTGTACCCCGCCTCGCGCTCCATGGCCCCCGTGACCCTTAATTGGACTAAGCGGTAGAAGATGAATGAATGAATGAATTTATTTATTTTGGCACACAAACTCGACAATAACAAAAACTGATACACAAAATATATATTATTATTATTATTATTATACAAAATATCAATAATACTGATAATAATAATAAAAATAATGATAATGTGTACCAAGAGAAAATTCTAAGAATTTGAGAAATTCTAAGATTTTTCTTAGAATAACGTCACTAGGAGCTATTTTTAGCCTTAGGATGCACACAAATCCTTTCTGCGGGGTTGTGTGGGGTTGTGACCTTTTCTTGAGTTAATTATTGTTAAACAGTTGGAACATAGCACTTTATTTCTCTGATTTAGTTCATTTCTGAGCTGAAACACTGTCTCATGGCACCTGTGCACTGTGTACCCACCTTGACCATCAACCTCACTCTCTTTTTCTTTCACAGCTGAATTCATAGAAAACCCTTTGCCTGTTATTTGACTTTTCTCATGTAACCACTGTGAAGCAATCAGAAAATTATGGTTTACTTCTCTGATTTAGGACATTTCAGTGTGGAAAAGCTCAAATGACAACCACACTTGCTCCTAATCTATCATTCACTAGCCATCCAGCAGGTGGCAGAACATAGGCAAAACAAAGTGTTATTGAGTGACCGGCTGATAGGTCAATAACGCTATGTCATGGCGTCCATTGCAGCATTTCAAAAACTATCGGATAATTTTTTTTCTAATTTGGCAAGGGTGTAATATGGATCATTGACATTGTTTCGGTCTAAAAATCATATGTAGATCCAAGGGCGTAGGTTTGGTCTCAGCTTTGGTAGGGACAATACCACCCCCACCATCACCCCCTAACCCACTCATACCATTAGACGCACAAGTACAGCATAATACATAACATATGATGACATAATGCTGAATAATTTAACACTTTATTTACAATATTAAGTGTGTAGGCAAACAAACAAATAGCTTAAATAACAAAATTGCACCCAAAATCACGAATCTATTCTATAGGCCTACACCTGAGAGAACAAGACAACAACAAAAAATATACTTGTGGAGCTAACAAAAAAAAAAAAGAAAAAGTTTTTGCAACCAAGATGTATAATCTATTCTCTTCATCAATAATGCAGTTGTAGGTATCTGGCAACCTAATTTGCCAAAAAAACAAAAAAAACAAAAAAAAAAAAAAAAACAGGATTTCCAATAACATATATGGTGTATTACGGTAAACGTAAGCCTGTGATGTCATAACGCAGAGGAAAAACACGGAAGTTTCACACTAGTGCGCCGCTGATTCTCATTACCGTAAGTTCTCATGTAAGCCCTCACTCTGAAAAATTTCAACACTGACAGCAAGCCAAGAACCCGTGCTTTCCAACAGTATGCTACATGTTGCATATATTACAGTAAAGTGCGTTCGGTGACTTTTGAAACGAGGGAAAAGTATGAAAAAGAGCGCAAAACTGACAGAAAAGTACAGAGACAGACAGCAAACATAAATGTAGTAATTTTTGAGGAAAAGGCAGGGTGTTAGTGTCATTTGTGAAGGTGTGTTTGTGTGGGTGTGCAGTTTATTTTAAGTGTGGCGCACAGCATTGTTTGCAAGCCCCGCCCTTCTTGTTTTTCTGCACCGGAGCAGTGTTGCCAGATATGAAATATGAAACTATCGTACCAAAACCTCAAAATTATCGTATTTTGGGAGAAATTATCGTACACAAACAAAACGCATACAACGTAGCTATTTTTGCGTTTTTCTTTTTTTTTTTTAAATTTACAAAGAATTTTGTCACATTTTTAAACAGTAATTATAGTAATGGGGAAACTATGGCACAGAAAGAACACAAATGCACTACCAGACTAGAAAGATTTTTTTTTTCTGTGAAGGGTCACAAACGTGTCAATTACCAGACTAGAAAGAGTCGAATTCAACCTTGAGGTCGCTGTCATCATCCGATGCCATGGCCACTTGTGCAGATTTTGTTGAACACAGAAAAAATGTTGACACCTCCATAAGGAACTTGAACCTTTTTTTTTTTTTTTCTTGTATATCTCTTTGCTCTTGTGTTTTGTTCGTTTGTTATTGCATTTGTTGAAATAAAGTTTCGAAAAAAAAAAAAAGATGTTGGCTGGGGAATCTTCCTGTCACGGCAGAGATAGGATGGGAACTTGTATAGAGAGGGGGCGGGCTTTCAAATGACCTTGTCCCGGTCGCCCAAAGCCAGCAGCAGCCCTGTGTGTGATGTGTCTTTGATGCCGCCTGAGTGCAACGCCTGCAAAATGATTCTTGGGTGTCAGAGAGAGATGCGTGTTTGGGCAACCAACTGAAATTATCGTACATATTGGATTTTTTCCCATTACTGATCGTACAGAGGGCAAAACTATCGTACAAATACGATAATTATCGTACATCTGGCAACACTGCACCGGAGCCACCCATCCTCTGTGCTCCGGGACCTCCCACTTTACAAATGAAGCACTGCCTGCCACGAGATGCGCTTTGTTTACATCCATGTGAGAAGAACGTGAGCCAATGAAATTGCAACATGGTAACCCTGTCACTCTGGCACATCGAAAACACAAAACGTGATGACTAAAATTATAGTATCGAGTTCGCAAAAAAATAGTGAATGATTTTGATATATAAAAAAAATGCTAAATATTGGTAGGGACTATTTTGCCATCCCAAAATATTGGTTGTGACTTGTCCCTATGGTCCATATGCAAACCTACGCCCCTGTGTAGATCTGTTCATTTGGAAATGGTGGCCATTTTTTTTACGCCAAATAGCCATTTTGAGCACTTAAAGGCAATTTTCTCAAAATTTGTCAATTTTTTTTTTCTAATTTGGCAAGGGCGTAATTTGTGTCATTGACATTGTTCCCATCTAAACATCATATTGGTAGATTGGTTCATTTGGAAATGGTGGCCATTTTTATGGCGAAAACAGCCAATTTGGGTATTTGGACCCAGTTTTCTCAAAAATGTCTGATATTGCTTATTGACATTATTTGCATAGAGATTCGTTCATTTGGAAATTGTGCCCATTTTTATTCTGCAAATGGCCCTCTTGCCAGCACGGTGGCTTAGTGGTTAGCACTGTTGCCTCACAGCGAGAAGGTCATGGGTTCAATTCCCGTGGCCTTTCTGTGTGGAGTTTGCATGTTCTCCCTGTGTTTGCGTGGGTTTCCTCCAGGTGCTCCGGTTTCCTCCCACATCCAAAGACATGCGGGTTAGGTGGATTGGAATCTTTAAAATTGTCCTTAGGTGTGTCTGTTTGTTTGTCTATTTGTGGCCCTGCGACAGACTAGCGTCCTGTCCTGGGTGTACCCCGCCTCACGCCCTATGACTGCTGGGATAGGCTCCAGCCCCCCGCGACCCTTAATTGGACTAAGTGGTAGAAGATGGATGGATGGATGGATGGATGGCCCTCTTGCCTTGGGCCTTAATTGAGCTTGTAACCCACAGGGCCCTTGACACTCTAGTCCCCCCCCCCACACAGTTGACTCTGTGCATCAAGGTTCACCAGATCCAAGAGTATGCCCTCATTATACGCCCTTTTGGTGAGTTACCAGATGTTTTTGGGTTTTCGCATTAACACACTGTAGCATTTACTTATTTATGTAATTATCTATTCATTTCATTCACTGCATTCACTTTTCCAAAGCCCAGAAAAAGTATCAGCTCTATTTTTTTGCATTTTCACCGTTAACTTGAGTTTTGTCCTTGTTGTATTGTTCTAAATAGAATTAAATTCTAAATTACAAGTTGTCTTGTAATGGCGTGTTCCTCTGAACATGCATGTGCATCATGACGGAGCATTGTGTTCTGCTGCCGCTGCCAGGCCACTCACCACTCCTGATGAGTCATCCCAGCTCCATTATGTCCGGGCAGGCGCTTCCTTTTGTCTCTGAGTGCACAGTTAAAAAAAATAAATAAAAGCACAAGGAAGAAAGAGCCAGCAGGCCGAAGAGATGCAGCCTGTCAATAGTGATTATACATGACAGGATGCAATTTAAACTACACGGCTGAGCAGCCATGTGCTTCGTCGTCATCACGTAGGTGGTGTGTGTCTGGACAGAAACACAACAATGGACAGTTGTGCTTTGTGCTAGCCCCCCACCCACCCACCATGTAAAATAATTAACACATTTCGTGTCCCCTTGTTTTTGTCTCAGTCCTGGACAGAAAGAGCAAAAGGACAGACTGAAGACGCAACAGATTTGAAGAAGAGGAAAAGAGCGGAAGGAGGAGAAGCTGCAGAAAATGACTATGGACAGACTGAAGAGGAGGCAAATGGTGCAAAAAAGAAAAAATGTTTGGATCCTTCCTCTAAACTTCAGGCTTTTGCATTTAACAAAAATTAAATGGTTCTAAAGTTTTGTTGACAACAGTTGTTGCTGATATTGTTAAATTTGAAATTGTTGATGTCCCACTGAAACTGGTTTCTGTGCAGTTGTTAAATTGTTTGTCTGAGAGAGAGAGTGAGTTGATCAAAATATTATGTGCTTTGTCTGTAGTTTGTTGCTTGAACCAAACATTTGAAGACTTTTAAAAACACCATTGAGAGTGCGTGACTGGTTTTCTATAACTACAGCTCCCCCCCACACACAGACACAAGTTTTTTTAATGATTGAATAAATGATTGTTTTCATCTAAGATGTGTGGTTGTGGTTTTCTTCTGAAAAAGCACGTGTGGTGGTAAGATTTGTATGTTTGGTCAGCTGTGGCAGAACCCGCGGCGATAAAATGTTTGCACCTGTTCATGCTTCTTTATTTAAAAAAAAAATAATTTTAAATGCACTCGTGGTTATATCACTCGGGAGGAATAGATGGGTTTTTAATTTCAATTTATTTTCTTTTATATAGTGCCAAATCACAACAAAGTTGCCTCAAGGTGCTTCACACAACACACCAACCCCCAGAGCAACAGTGGTAAGGAAAAACTCCCTCTGATGATTTGAGGAAGAAATCTCAAGCAGACCAGACTCAAAGGAGTGACCCTCTGCTTGGGCCACACTACAGACACAAATTACAAAACAAATATGTATAAAATTTTGCTGGTGCACAAGATGGGAGGGTTGCAGAAGTAGACACCACACCCATCTCTGGATGGAGCTGCACCTGAAACAGTAAATAACTTAATCAGGCATCAGAAAGACAGCAAATACAGTATAACCTGTCAGCATTAAGTAACAAGAACAATAGAAGAAATACTAAGGTGATCGCTGGCCACTAGCCTAAGCGTCACTAAAAGACCCACAATTTAGGGTTCTTCGACGCTTGGTCATGTGACTGACTGATGGGTTATAATAGTTCCCGGAATGCTATTGTTCAGTGACTTACTGTGACCACTTCTGTAATTGTTGTCTGTAAACATGTCTGTTTTTCATCTTTTCCTCAGAAACCATCAGACTTTAGTGGAACCCTTTAAAAGTTCTAAGGTGAGGACCAGAATATTGAAGAATAGGCTGAGGGGTGTGACAATAACAAGCTCACAGAGAGCAAAACCTTCAAATGATGTCTCCTCTGAACTTTACCAGTCACTTTTCAACAAACTATCTGTAGAATTTGTACTCTATAGGACTCTTACTCCTGGGGGGCAGTGTCACACGATTAAAAAAAATAATAATAAATGCACTCCTTGAAAGTTGATGGATTTTGACCAGTCTTTCATAAAGTGGTTCAAAGATGATTATTATCCCAAATTATGCTTAAGGAAGGCTTAATCCCTGACAGGGTGCGGGGTGGATTCCCTGAAAACCTTCAACTCCTACCCAGTAAAATCTGGTTGGATTTTCTGACTTGTTTTGACTGTAGGATTAATACTCAAGTGGCTGCCCGGACTGTCACGTCTCTTGTTCATAGTTTGAGTGTCTGTACATCAGATGTCACATCAAAGTTACAAGCACTGTATTTTCTGGAGTGTAAGTCCCATCACACTCGTTCACTCATCTTCAACTACTTACACCAATTAAGGGTCACGGTGAGGCGGGGTACACCCTGGACAGAACGCCAGTCTGTTGCAGGGCCACAGAAGTCACACCTGATTTGTTTAATTAATAAGCCCACGTACAAGTTTGAGATTGGGAAAGGTGAGGTAGGTCAAAGTACAGTTGTAGTCAGATGTTTACATACATGCATCATGGGAAACCAATTTAAATGAACCAATTCTGCCAAGAAGAGTGATCAAATATCCACTCAGAATTATGCCTGAAGCTTGTTGATGTCTACTGAAAGTGTCTAGTCAATGTGCTGCTTGCTAAGTGATGTGAACCTGAATGTATAATTTTGACCCTGTGTGGATTATAGAAAAGTATGCAGCCCGCCTAGGGACATGGTTATTTTTTATTTTTTTGGCCCAGATTGTGTTCCCTCGCAATACCTTTTGCATTCCCTCATAATATTGTGTTCCCTTGTAATAACTTTTGATTCCATATTTCCAGCCTGGCGACACACAGGTTTGTCGAAATGTTTGAATGATTGCACATCATGGACAACCAGAACTAGATTAAGATTTACTTTAACCTGGGGCTCACATACAATAATATACTGGACCGAGGCTTTGTCAGACACAATGTGATTACGTGCATGAAGACTCTGAAGCGTATTTTAAAGAAAAACGGTCTGTTTTGGCGGCTATATGATGCACTAGAAGATGCCATGCGCTTTATTCGGGGGGGGGGGGGGGGGGGTGTCATGCCAAAGCTGTTGTATAAATAAACTATATTTCATACAGAGTCTTACAGCTGGGGAAGTTGTAGCAACTTATTCCCTCATCTCACGGGACCCCATTCTCTTGTGAATCCTGTTGCTGTCTGCTGTGTATGTGTATGCGCGCATATGCGTTCAGTCTCCCCCCACCTGATTCCACTCACTGTGTTCTCTGATAGGCGTGAGCTTTAATATGATAGTAGGTTATTGCGAGGGAACGCAATAATCCGGCTCCCCCCAAAAAATTAAGCACCATGTCCCAAGGCGGGCTCCATAGAAAAGCAAACAACAAGCATTTGATACAGTGGATCATCATATTCTACTTGATAGGCTGGAAAATCACTTGGGGATTACTGGCAGTGCCCTTGCATGGCTGACGTCATACTTGACCAGTCGTTCTCACTGTGTTTTGTACAGTAACACTACCTCTAACCTTAGTGACATGAAATTTGGGGTTCCACAGGGGTCTGTCTTAGGCCCCCTGCTTTTCTCCCTTTATATAGCACCCCTTGGGCACATATTGCGGCATTTTGGGATTACCTTTCACTGCTATGCAGATGATTTGCATATCAGTGATGCCGGTATTTGGTTAGACTCTTTCTCTCCGATTGTTCTCTCTGAGTTATTTTCATTAGTTACTTCATCCAAACCATCAACATGTTTATTATACCCCATTCCTACCAGGCTGCTCAAGGAAGCCCTACCATTATTTAATGCTTCGATCTTAAATATGATCAATCTATCTTTGTTAGTTGGCTATGTACCACAGGCTTTTAAGGTGGCAGTAATTAAACCATTACTTAAAAAGCCATCACTTGACCCAGCTATCTTAGCTAATTATAGGCCAATCTCCAACCTTCCTTTTCTCTCAAAAATTCTTGAAAGGGTAGTTGTAAAACAGCTAACTGATCATCTGCAGAGGAATGGTCTATTTGAAGAGTTTCAGTCAGGTTTTAGAATTCATCATAGTACAGAAACAGCATTAGTGAAGGTTACAAATGATCTTCTTATGGCCTCGGACAGTGGACTCATCTCTGCTTGTTCTGTTAGACCTCAGTGCTGCTTTTGATACTGTTGACCATAAAATTTTATTACAGATGTTAGAGCATGCCATAGGCATTAAAGGCACTGCGCTGCGGTGGTTTGAATCATATTTGTCTAATAGATTACAATTTGTTCATGTAAATGGGGAATCTTCTTCACAGACTAAAGTTAATTATGGAGTTCCACAAGGTTCTGTGCTAGGACCAATTTTATTCACTTTATACATGCTTCCCTTAGGTAGTATTATTAGACGGTATTGCTTAAATTTTCATTGTTACGCAGATGATACCCAGCTTTATCTATCCATGAAGCCAGAGGACACACACCAATTAGCTAAACTGCAGGATTGTCTTACAGACATAAAGACATGGATGACCTCTAATTTCCTGCTTTTAAACTCAGATAAAACTGAAGTTATTGTACTTGGCCCCACAAATCTTAGAAACATGGTGTCTAACCAGATCCTTACTCTGGATGGCATTACCCTGACCTCTAGTAATACTGTGAGAAATCTTGGAGTCATTTTTGATCAGGATATGTCATTCAAAGCGCATATTAAACAAATATGTAGGACTGCTTTTTTGCATTTACGCAATATCTCTAAAATCAGAAAGGTCTTGTCTCAGAGTGATGCTGAAAAACTAATTCATGCATTTATTTCCTCTAGGCTGGACTATTGTAATTCATTATTATCAGGTTGTCCTAAAAGTTCCCTAAAAAGCCTTCAGTTAATTCAAAATGCTGCAGCTAGAGTACTGACGGGGACTAGAAGGAGAGAGCATATCTCACCCATATTGGCCTCTCTTCATTGGCTTCCTGTTAATTCTAGAATAGAATTTAAAATTCTTCTTCTTACTTATAAGGTTTTGAATAATCAGGTCCCATCTTATCTTAGGGACCTCATAGTACCATATCACCCCAATAGAGCGCTTCGCTCTCAGACTGCAGGCTTACTTGTAGTTCCTAGGGTTTGTAAGAGTAGAATGGGAGGCAAAGCCTTCAGCTTTCAGGCTCCTCTCCTGTGGGACCAGCTCCCAATTCAGATCAGGGAGACAGACACCCTCTCTACTTTTAAGATTAGGCTTAAAACTTTCCTTTTTGCTAAAGCTTATAGTTAGGGCTGGATCAGGTGACCCTGAACCATCCCTTAGTTATGCTGCTATAGACGTAGACTGCTGGGGGGTTCCCATGATGCACTGTTTCTTTCTCTTTTTGCTCTGTATGCACCACTCTGCATTTAATCATTAGTGATCGATCTCTGCTCCCCTCCACAGCATGTCTTTTTCCTGGTTCTCTCCCTCAGCCCCAACCAGTCCCAGCAGAGGACTGCCCCTCCCTGAGCCTGGTTCTGCTGGAGGTTTCTTCCTGTTAAAAGGGAGTTTTTCCTTCCCACTGTAGCCAAGTGCTTGCTCACAGGGGGTCATTTTGACCGTTGGGGTTTTACATAATTATTGTATGGCCTTGCCTTACAATATAAAGCGCCTTGGGGCAACTGTTTGTTGTGATTTGGCGCTATATAAATAAAATTGATTTGATTTGATACATGCCGATAACTGCTGGTAATCTCGTTCACATAAAATCCTTAGAAGATTGCCTTGCAGCAGTGAGAAGTTGGATGTCTAGAAACGTCCTACTTTTAAACTCTGATAAGACTGAAATGATGGTTCTTGGTCCAGTGAGACATCGGCATCAATTTGACCAGTTAACGCTCAGCCTCGGCTCATGTGTCATACATCACACTGACAAAGTGAGGAACCTTGGGGTAATTTTTGATCCTTCGTTGTCCTTTGGCCTCCACATTAGAAATATTACTAGGACTGCTTTCTTCCACCTGCGAAATATAGCGAAGATTCGTCCCATCCTGTCTATGGCTGATGCTGAGACCCTGATCCATGCATTTATCTCTTCTAGATTGGACTACTGCAATGTTCTATTTTCTGGTTTACCGCAGTCTAGCATTACGGGTCCCACATAGGTGTAACAATCCTGCCAGTCAAGGCATTTCTGGGTCTGTGTCTTCCACAGGTTGGTTCAACCATCACTGTACTGCCAACTGATGTAGATGGCGAAGCAGGAAGTTTGCCCCACATGAAGATAATTGATAAGTGGACTGCGGTGGAGGCCACTTTGTGGCTGTAGTGTGTCACATCGTTGCAATTTCAGCATGCCAACCTTGTCAGGCACCGTCACTTCTCCAACTCTCTGTTTTAGAAAGAAAAGAGAAATGGTGCTGGCATTCTTCGTCAAATACACTACTGGGCTCAGACATGAGTCGCCAGTAGCAGTCTTTCTCATCCATCGGATAATCGTCTTTATGGCAGTGCTGCCCAAGCTCATGTCATCCGTCTGTCCAGGTACCACAAACGTGGGGATAATCATTTTGCAGTCATACACCTCTACTTTGGCGTCGCATGCAGCTGAAGGCTCAACTTGATGACCCCCACATCCAATAATGACAACATCATCTGCAAAGTGTGGATTATGTTCCAGAACGCGCTGTACAGCTGATTCACTCAGTGTGGACCCTGTCAACCCACTGTTCATCATCTCCCTCAGAGAAACACCTGCAGCAGTGACAGTGATGTAGAACAAACTGACTTCTGAATTCTGTGTGTGCCTTGAAATATGACAGTTTTGCTTGAGGGCACACTGGAACAGACTGAATCAAAGACTGACTCAAAGTCCTCAATATTAACTGAGGGAGGAACACGAGTAGGATCTGCACCATCTTCCCTTTGATGTAGATCCTCTAGTTTCCCAACTGTAGACACGGTGAATGCCATCTGCCCAGAGCAGCTGCATCTGGAGTGATCAGGTGAGAAGCATTTATAGCAGAGGTTCTTGTCACGACAATGAGTGAGTGCAGAATGGTTTGCATCGCCACAGATGGCACATGGTATTTCATCCAGCCCCTCAATCCTGGGGCCTTTCGTTCTAGGCTGCCTGGTGGTACTAGCTCGGGTTGGAGTAGGTCTCTCCAGCATAACTTTCTCCAGCATGCTAATGACACTTTTCAGTGCCACCAAGTCTGGTGAATTGGGTGTGTGAGTCTGTTGAGTCAGGCGGAGGTACCGCAGTGTGAAACACTTCAACTTTGTTCACATACACATTCTCACTGGGCTTCCTACTCACAGCAGCTGCAGCATCCCTCAAATCTCTCTGTGTGGTACTCATCCAACACATCCTGAACCTCCACTGCAGTCCACTTATCGATTGTCTTTGACCTCAAAGTCACGGCAAACTCTTTGGAGGGACAGTTCTTTATAAGCATACGTGTCACTTCTGGATTTGGGCAGTGTAGTTCCTTGCCCTGTTCTTTGAAGTGGTCAGCAGTGACATCTGCAGCCTGGGCGAGCCTCAGCCAGTAGTCATACGCATCCTCAGTACTCCCAGGAAGTGCAATGTAAAAGTAGACACACTGTCCACCTGGGAGCATAAGAAGCTGTCCAGTAAGGTGAGCCTGGTCTGGGGTGAAGAGCCAGCTCCAGATCAACGGGTCACCGGACCAGTGTGAAGGGTCACCGCTATGTGTCACATGCAGTAGTACCACACTACCGTTGCTTCTACAGACAATGACCAGGTAGATTATGGGGTGTTTTATTACAGCACTTTCTTGCAACACAGCATACAGCACCTCAGTGGTGACTGTGGGAAAGATGACATCAGTTTCAGGACAGTCTGAACAACACCAAGTCCTCTTTCCTCTGTGCAGCGCTTGTACCCACGATCTAGTTCTTTCATTCATGACCCAACACTCATAACCATAGGTGAGACTAGGAATGAAAATTGACCAGTAGATCGAGAGCTTCGCCTTTTGGCTCAGCTTCCTTTTCTTTACAACAGTACGGTAGAGCGAATGCAATACCGCCCCTGCTGTGCTGCTTCTCCGGCCAGTCTCACACTCCATCGTCCCCTCACTCGTGAACAAGACCCAGAGGTACTTGAACTCCTTCACTTGGGGTAAGACCGCATTCCCTACATGGAGTAGGCAATCCATCGGTTTCCTGCTGAGAACCATGGCCTCAGATTTAGAGGTGCTGATCCCCATCCCAGATCCCCCTTCACACTCAGCTGCGAACCAATTCAGTAAGTGTTAGAGGTCACAGGCTGATGAAGCCAACATGACCACATCATCTGCAAAAAGCAGTGATGAGACCCTGAGCCCACCAAACTGGAAACCCTCCTCCCCCCGACTACGCCTCAATATCCTGTCCATGAATATCATAAACGGAATCAATGACAAGGCACAGCGCTGGTGGAGGCCAACTCCCACCGGAAATGAGTCTGACTTACTGCAGAGCACCCGAACATAGCTCTCGCTTTGTGAGTACAGAGATTGGATGGCCCTGAGAAGGGACCCCCTCACTCCATACTCCCACAGCACCTCCCAGGGTACCCGATCATACGCCTTGTCCAACTCCACAAAACACATGTAGACTGGATGGGCATACTCCCAGGCACCCTCCAGGATCCTTGTAAGAGTGAAGAGCTGGTCAGTTGTTCCACGACCAGGATGGAACCCACATTGTTCCTCTTCAATCAGAGGTTTGACTATCGGCCAAACCCTCCTTTCCAACACCCTGGAGTAGACTTTAACCGGGAGGCTGAGTAGTGTGATGCCCCTGTAATTGGCACACACTATCTGGTCCCCCTTTTTTAAATATGGGGACCACCGCCCCAGTTTGCCACTCCTTGGGCACTGTCCCAGATCTCAACGCAATGTTGAAGAGACGTCGGGCTAGGCGTGTAGGCTAACATACACCTAGTGTCGGGTCTCTAAGGGAACCATCACCTTATCGTGGTGGAGAGGTTTGTGTGCCGCTATGAACCTGGAAGCTGTGTTGTCTGGAGCCTTTGTGTTCCTGGTAGGGTCTCCCATGGCAAATTGGTCTCAAGCAAATGGCCAGACTAAGAACGGTTCACAAGACACCATGACAACGAGGCAGAGGAAATGTGATCTGGCCCGGAGGAAGCCTGGCGCCCCTGTCTGGAGCCAGGCCTGGTTGGAGGGCCTGTCAGCGAGGTGGCCTGTCAGCCCTTGAAGACAGGCCACCAGCGAGAAACGTTACATTTATTTTTTGTTAAATAAAGCCTTTTTTTGTATTGGAGCGCTGTGGCTGTGCAAATCATTCGGTTTCTATCATTCAGGAAGAAACCAACAGTCTATAAGGGAAATAAGGCATGAGCATGTACAGTAGTGTTCAGAATATTGGTAGTGCTATGTGACTAAAACGATTAATCCAGGGTTTTTTTAGTATATTTCTTATTGTTACATGGGAAACAAGGTACCAGTAGATTCAGTAGAGTCTCACAAATCCAACAAGACCAAGCATTCATGATATGCACACTCTTAAGGCTATGAAATTGGGCTATTAGTAAAAAAAAAAAAAAGTAGAAAAGGGGGTGTTCACAATAATAGTAGCATCTGCTGTTGGGCAAGGCCTTTAATCCCCTATTGTTCCCGGTGTGTAGTGAGCGCCTTGTATGGCAGCACCCTGACATCGGGGTGAATGTGAGGCATAATTGTAAAGCGCTTTGAGTGTCTAATATATAAATGCAGTCCATTTACCATACTACGTTTCACAAATTCTGAACCTTTATGAACACCCCTAGTTGATAATTTAACTTTTCTCTATTTGTGGTGGTGTTGTTTTTTTTTCTTATTTTTCCATTTTTACTTCTTTGTTTTGAAATAGCCTGTCCTGGCACTATGTCAAACTGGAGAACTGTTTATTTCTCGCCATATTTGTTGTAAATGTTTATTTGCATAATAATAATAAAAAAAAAAAACGTTTAGCAAATTCGCTCCCGGCTGGCTGTGTGATTTTTGTTTTGTTTTTTTTGTTTGTTTGTTTGTTTGTTTGTTTGTTTTTTTTGTTTTTTTTGCAAATTACTTCGTGGAACAATTGTTTCCACAGCGCCCTCTGATGGTCATAGTAGAAAGGCACGCTACTCGATCACCAGTGACCAGTGAGGGAGGGGTCATAGTCCGGAGGCGGGCCTACACAGACACGCGCGGGGGCCGACTGACCAATAGGAGCAGTCGGTGGTTCACCCGGCGACGTAAAAGCGGAGGATGCTGAAGCTCCGCTTTATGGAAACACCGCGGGTCCAGAGAAACTAGTAGCGAGGAGAAGTCAGGACAAGTGATGGAGAACTCCAACCACTACAGCCCCGGCGACAAGAAGGACGACGGCACCGTGCTGAACGGACACTTTTCCGGCGTGGTGAAGCGGACCGCGGCAACTGCCGCCGAGCCGGGCTACCACCGACCGGCGTCCTCCGTGATAGAGAGCTGGAAGGAGGAGCGCACCAGGAGCGTGGAGGACAACGAGCTGAGCCTGCCGGCCCTGGCCGCGGCGTACACCAGCATCCTGCGGGGGCTCGGGGAGGACCCTCAGCGGCAGGGACTCCTGAAGACGCCGTGGAGAGCCGCTACCGCCATGCAGTTCTTCACCAAGGGCTACCAGGAGAAAATAATCGGTGAGTTTTAAATCCCCAAAGCTGCTCACACTCACAGCAGGCTGGGATTTGTTCAACAGGTGGCACGGAGCGGCACGGATCACTTTCACCAAGATAACTAACTAATCAACAAGATTGATCCAGTGATGGATGTGTTTTGCTGGTATCGGCTTACTTCTGTGCGGCGATCGGAGGACTCGACTGAGACTTTAAAGGGGACATATTACTGCACACGTTCAGAAAAGAAAAACTGCGGTTTCTGAGTCACATATATATATATATATATATATATATATATATATATATATATATATAAAATTCCAAAGTGCACGTCAGCATTTTTTCCAAATGTAAACATCAAACATGTGCAATTTAATTAAAAAAAAAAAAAATTTTCAATGTAAAAATTAAATGTGCAATTTAAAATAGAAATTCTGAAAAGTAATACAATACAACAATCAAAACCAGAACAATAAATGTAAATAACAACAAAACCATTCAACGTTCAAACTGCACAAAGTTGACATAATGTACCATTTGTGCACTACCAGTGATGCTTACGAGTCTTGGCTTGTGCAATGACTGTTACTTTGTCATCCAAATCCAAAGACCTTCTCACTTTGTTCTCTATTCAAATGAAAGTCCTGAAAGTCTCCTGGGACATGGTGGACCTGAGGTATGTTTTTATGAATTGTAGGGCTGAGAAGCTTCTCTCCCCAGAGGCAATAGTGATTGGAAGAGCAAACAGCAGACAAAAGCCAATGCTTAGGTTTACATGCAGATCCAAAAGCTGCTCCTTGTAAATGTAGTTAAGCGTTTCCCATGAGGTTGCATTATCAGGAAAGGCAGTAACAAGCAGCCCTGACCTCCAGCACCAAATCCTCTGAATCTATGCCATCAATGGCCTTTTTTTAAAACTTTTTTCTATTAGTGTGCCACTCTGAATAGCAGCTCACATTTCTTCTTTTTAAAAAAGAAAGCCATAAAGATAATAAACATCTTCAAGTCTGGAAGATCTGCCATTTAGGCAAGGGTCGTGTCTACTAGGACGAGGAAAAAAAAAATCTGTATTGAAGTGTTCCTCTGGAGTAGATTGAGTTTCCTTTCTGCTTTCATACAGAAACTGTCGGGTTGTTTTGCGTTGCCTCTTCTTCTGGAAATGTCAGTTCAATTTCAAGCGTTGCTGTAAAACTGCCACGTGTTGAACAGAGGAACTGAAAAGTATTTATAGCCCCTGGAGAACACCAAAAAGCAGATAGATATCACTGAGGATTTTGCTTCTTCTGCCACAACCAGATTCAGGGTGTAATTGCTGCAGGGGACACACAGGGCCTTCTCATGAAGATGTAAAATTCTTGCTTGGACACCTTGCTTATGACTCATGTTACTTTCATTGTCACGAGACTGTCCATGAGAGTCTGTAAGGTTCAAGTTTAACATGGCCAATCTCTCCAACAGCGTGTCACATAAACCCTTTCCAGTAGTGTCTTTTACACCAGTTCACTGATGACTCACAGTTTACTACCCTCAAGACAATTAGTGCAACAGATAACTGAAACAATCCTTCCCTTGGTGATACAAGCATCACATTTGGCGTGAATGTTCTTCATAAATCAGTGTTTGAGAAAAAAGTGCGGGCAACTTGAAAATCCAATATGGTGGCCAGGTAGGGATCAATGAAGAATTACACAGGGGTCAAAATTTAAAAATGCTCCAATCATATTGAAAACTATACCACATTATGTGTCTGATCACAAAGATTCCAAAAAGGTATAGTTTGGACTATCTATGACTGAATGTTATGGAGTTATGGGGTAAAAACAGCAAGAATGGTGACAAAGGTCAATCTCAGTTTGTACAGGAGTCAAAAGTTAAACTTGCTCCAGTTTTGGTAAAAGGTGGTGCAAATTATTGGTTGAGCTAATGGGATTAATAAATGGAATAGTTTTGACTGTGTTGAATGCTTGGTTTGCAAAGTACATGTCAAACAATGTCGATGTACATTGGATTCTGTGGCATGTGACATATGTTATGTGACAACTGAGCATGACATCGTGCAAACTATTCCTTTTTAAAACCCTATTAACTCAACCAATAATTTGCATCAAATCTTACAAAGATTGGAGCAACTTTAACTTTTGACCCCTGTACAAACTGAAATTGACCTTTGTCACCATTCTTGCTGTTTTTACCCCATAACTCCATAACATTCAGTCATGGATAGTCCAAACTATATATTTTTGGAATCTTTGTGATCAGACACATAATGTGGTATAGTTTTCAATATGATTGGAGCATTTTTAAATTTTGACCCCTGTCTAATTCTTCATTGACCCCTACCTGGCCACCATATTGGATTTTGAAGTTTTGAAGGTTTCTCATCATTTTGTGGGAAAACTATATCTTTCACCTGAAATGGTCCTTTTATTACAAGTGAACACTTTTCACTATCACTTGGTATGTCTGTGCAGAGTCATCTGATATCAAATCTCTTGTCGTTATAGATCGGGCAGGGTTACTTTCTTCATGAGATGATGCTGTGTCCATGGATGTTGCCTGAGCTAAAATACACAAAAAAAAAAAGAAAAAGAAATGTGCACCACATTATTACAAATACACTTTAGAGGCTACAGTGTTTGTTGTCAATTTAAGATTATCCTAAAATATTAGTATGCACACCTGAATAGGCTGCTTCTGCCATGCTGATCAAGGGAGCTGGCAGTTGGCATGCCTGTTACTGCACTACTGGTTGATGCTGACTGGCCACTGATTGTGGATGCATGTAGGGTAGTGGTGTTTGAAGTACCAGATATGGAGGTAGTGCTGCTTGAAGGAACAGGGATGGAGGTAGTAGTGCTGGACATGGATGCTAACTGAGCTAAAGGCAAACATAGTAAGAATGAAAGATGCCGTGTCATGTCACGGGGAATTTTTAAAAGTTAAAACAGATATAGTGTGACAAATATTTACTTACAGTTTTCGTTTATCAAGATTTGGGGAGGGTGCGGGGTAGCTTCTTTAGTCATCATTGATGCTGGAAAAACTCGTCCATGCATTTGTCTCCTCTAGGCTTGACTACTGTAACTCCCTGCTCTTTGGGATCTCTGGAAAAACCCTTCAAAGGCTCCAATACATTCAAACGAGTGCAGCTACAATTCTGATGAGAGCACATAAACAGGAACACATTACACCTTTACTCCATAACCTTCGCTGGCTTCACATCACCTACAGAATCCATTTTAAGATTGCTTTCATCACCCACCAATGCATCCATGGTAATGCCCCCACATACTTCAAAGACCTCCTGACTCCCCACACATCTTCCCATTTCCTCCGTTCATACAACACTAATCTTCTCCATCTCCCTCGCACCAAGCTTCACAGCATGGTAGACAGGGCCTTCTGTTCAGCTGTCCCTCATATTTGGAACTACCACCCTGACCATCAGAGGGCTCCACAAACTGTGGAAGCTTTTTTTAAAAAGCCTCAAGACATACCTGTTTAGACAGGCCTATCATAGGTCCCAATAATTTGAATCTGTTGCATCTTAATGACATTTATTATTATTATCATGGCATTGTTGAACATGATGTCATTAAATGTCATGTTACGCTCATTTTGTGTAAAACAATCAGTTCTGTTGATGAATGTTTATTTTCTATTATGAGTGGAATATTTATCTAATCATATAAATTAGGGATGAGCGAGTACACCACTATCTGTATCTATTCAACCATCTAAATGACTGTATCTGTACTCGTAGTGGGCGTGGTTTAACCAAAAGTTGCTGGGGCTTAAATCAGTCCATTATTTTAAGTCTGAAATTGATATGGATTGATCAGAAGTTGCTATATTTATTGTTTATTTGAAAACTATTTACAAAACAGCCTCAAAATTGAGATTCAAATCGGTGTTTTTGATCACAAAAGTAAACTAAGTTTTTTTATGAACTCAGAACATGAATGTTCTTAAGTGTATGGATGAATATTTACAGAACAGCCTCAGAATTGAGATTCAATGTTTTTGATCACAATCGTAAAGGAACTATTTTACAGAACAGGTTTTTTTTATAAACTCAGAACATGAATATTCTTAAGTGTATGAATGAATAACAGAACAGTCTCAGAATTGACATTCAGTGTAGTAGGAAGTTATGAACTACCAAGAATGCATGAACAAAAGTTGTCATTCAACACAACTTTATTTTTTTAATTTTATGATCAAACTGATTTTTTTTTTTCAATTAATTATTTTCACTACCCAATGTTCTTGGCATTTTTTTCAACACAAAGTTAAACAATATTGATTAAGATGTGTGTGTGTGTGTCTGTGCATGCATGTGTGTCTGTGTGTGCATGACTGTCTGTCTGTGTGTGCGACTGTGTGAGATGGAGAGAGAGAGGTTGTTCGATTGACCAATTTATTTTTATGAACTGCAGTGAGAAAGTGTCAGATACTGCATGCAGCTATATTCAATAAAAATATTAATATAAGCTACTTTGTGTGTTCAGCTATATGTGTGTATGTGTGTAAGTGGTCTGTAAGACTATTTTTTAATGATCTGTGTGAACTTGGTGATTCATGTAAACATCCAGTGATAGCAAACAGGGAAATAATATGTCAGCCTTATTCACTGTAGTCTTCTCAAAAGCATCGCATTCAGTACAAGCAAAGTTTTCCAACTGACTTTATATCACCAACAAAATGAAGAGCAAACAAACGGTTAAAAATCAATCAATCAATTTTTTTATATAGCGCCAAATCACAACAAACAGTTGCCCCAAGGCGCTTTATATTGTAAGGCAAGGCCATACAATAATTATGTAAAACCCCAACGGTCAAAACGACCCCCTGTGAGCAAGCACTTGGCTACAGTGGGAAGGAAAAACTCCCTTTTAACAGGAAGAAACCTCCAGCAGAACCAGGCTCAGGGAGGGTCAGTCTTCTGCTGGGACTGGTTGGGGCTGAGGGAGAGAACCAGGAAAAAGACATGCTGTGGAGGGGAGCAGAGATCGATCACTAATGATTAAATGCAGAGTGGTGCATACAGAGCAAAAAGAGAAAGAAACAGTGCATCATGGGAACCCCCCAGCAGTCTACGTCTATAGCAGCATAACTAAGGGATGGTTCAGGGTCACCTGATCCAGCCCTAACTATAAGCTTTAGCAAAAAGGAAAGTTTTAAGCCTAATCTTAAAAGTAGGGTGTCTGTCTCCCTGATCTGAATTGGGAGCTGGTTCCACAGGAGAGGAGCCTGAAAGCTGAAGGCTCTGCCTCCGATTCTACTCTTACAAACCCTAGGAACTACAAGTAAGCCTGCAGTCTGAGAGCGAAGCGCTCTATTGGGGTGATATGGTACTACGAGGTCCCTAAGATAAGATGGGACCTGATTATTCAAAACCTTATAAGTAAGAAGAAGAATTTTAAATTCTATTCTAGAATTAACAGGAAGCCAATGAAGAGAGGCCAATATGGGTGAGATATGCTCTCTCCTTCTAGTCCCCCGTCAGTACTCTAGCTGCAGCATTTTGAATTAACTTAAGGCTTTTTAGGGAACTTTTAGGACAACCTGATAATAATGAATTACAATAGTCCAGCCTAGAGGAAATAAATGCATGAATTAGTTTTTCAGCATCACTCTGAGACAAGACCTTTCTGATTTTAGAGATATTGCGTAAATGCAAAAAAGCAGTCCTACATATTTGTTTAATATGCGCTTTGAATGACATATCCTGATCAAAAATGACTCCAAGATTTCTCACAGTATTACTAGAGGTCAGGGTAATGCCATCCAGAGTAAGGATCTGGTTAGACACCATGTTTCTAAGATTTGTGGGGCCAAGTACAATAACTTCAGTTTTATCTGAGTTTAAAAGCAGGAAATTAGAGGTCATCCATGTCTTTATGTCTGTAAGACAATCCTGCAGTTTAGCTAATTGGTGTGTGTCCTCTGGCTTCATGGATAGATAAAGCTGGGTATCATCTGCGTAACAATGGAAATTTAAGCAATACCGTCTAATAATACTGCCTAAGGGAAGCATGTATAAAGTGAATAAAATTGGTCCTAGCACAGAACCTTGTGGAACTCCATAATTAACTTTAGTCTGTGAAGAAGATTCCCCATTTACATGAACAAATTGTAATCTATTAGACAAATATGATTCAAACCACCGCAGCGCAGTGCCTTTAATACCTATGGCATGCTCTAATCTCTGTAATAAAATTTTATGGTCAACAGTATCAAAAGCAGAACTGAGGTCTAACAGAACAAGCACAGAGATGAGTCCACTGTCCGAGGCCATAAGAAGATCATTTGTAACCTTCACTAATGCTGTTTCTGTACTATGATGAATTCTAAAACCTGACTGAAACTCTTCAAATAGACCATTCCTCTGCAGATGATCAGTTAGCTGTTTTACAACTACCCTTTCAAGAATTTTTGAGAGAAAAGGAAGGTTGGAGATTGGCCTATAATTAGCTAAGATAGCTGGGTCAAGTGATGGCTTTTTAAGTAATGGTTTAATTACTGCCACCTTAAAAGCCTGTGGTACATAGCCAACTAACAAAGATAGATTGATCATATTTAAGATCGAAGCATTAAATAATGGTAGGGCTTCCTTGAGCAGCCTGGTAGGAATGGGGTCTAATAAACATGTTGATGGTTTGGATGAAGTAACTAATGAAAATAACTCAGGCAGAACAATCGGAGAGAAAGAGTCTAACCAAATACCGGCATCACTGAAAGCAGCCAAAGATAACGATACGTCTTTGGGATGGTTATGAGTAATTTTTTCTCTAATAGTTAAAATTTTGTTAGCAAAGAAAGTCATAAAGTCATTACTAGTTAAAGTTAATGGAATACTCAGCTCAATAGAGCTCTGACTCTTTGTCAGCCTGGCTACAGTGCTGAAAAGAAACCTGGGGTTGTTCTTATTTTCTTCAATTAGTGATGAGTAGAAAGATGTCCTAGCTTTACGGAGGGCTTTTTTATAGAGCAACAGACTCTTTTTCCAGGCTAAGTGAAGATCTTCAAAATTAGTGAGACGCCATTTCCTCTCCAACTTACGGGTTATCTGCTTTAAGCTACGAGTTTGTGAGTTATACCACGGAGTCAGACACTTCTGATTTAAAGCTCTCTTTTTCAGAGGAGCTACAGCATCCAAAGTTGTCTTCAATGAGGATGTAAAACTATTGACGAGATACTCTATCTCCCTTACAGAGTTTAGGTAGCTACTCTGCACTGTGTTGGTATATGGCATTAGAGAACATAAAGAAGGAATCATATCCTTAAACCTAGTTACAGCGCTTTCTGAAAGACTTCTAGTGTAATGAAACTTATTCCCCACTGCTGGGTAGTCCATCAGAGTAAATGTAAATGTTATTAAGAAATGATCAGACAGAAGGGAGTTTTCAGGGAATACTGTTAAGTCTTCTATTTCCATACCATAAGTCAGAACAAGATCTAAGATATGATTAAAGTGGTGGGTGGACTCATTTACTTTTTGAGCAAAGCCAATAGAGCAATAGAGCATTCTGACAGTTAGTGTGACTCGGGGGTGTTGACTCATTTAAACTAACATATTCATCCTGCTGTAACCAGGTTTCTGTTAGGCAGAATAAATCAATATGTTGATCAATTATTATATCATTTACCAACAGGGACTTAGAAGAGAGAGACCTAATGTTTAATAGACCACATTTAACTGTTTTAGTCTGTGGTGCAGTTGAAGGTGCTATATTATTTTTTCTTTTTGAATTTTTATGCTTAAATAGATTTTGCTGGTTATTGGTAGTCTGGGAGCAGGCACCGTCTCTACGGGATGGGGTAATGAGGGGATGGCAGGGGGAGAGAAGCTGCAGAGAGGTGTGTAAGACTACAACTCTGCTTCCTGGTCCCAACCCTGGATAGTCACGGTTTGGAGGATTTAAGAACATTGGCCAGATTTCTAGAAATGAGAGCTGCTCCATCCAAAGTGGGATGGATGCCGTCTCTCCTAACAAGACCAGGTTTTCCCCAGAAGCTTTGCCAATTATCTATGAAGCCCACCTCATTTTTTGGACACCACTCAGACAGCCAGCAATTCAAGGAGAACATGCGGCTAAACATGTGACTCCCGGTCCGATTGGGAAGGGGCCCAGAGAAAACTACAGAGTCCGACATTGTTTTTGCAAAGTTACACACCGATTTAATGTTAATTTTAGTGACCTCCGATTGGCGTAACCGGGTGTCATTACTGCCGACGTGAATTACAATCTTACCAAATTTACGCTTAGCCTTAGCCAGCAGTTTCAAATTTCCTTCAATGTCGCCTGCTCTGGCCCCCGGAAGACAATTGACTATGGTTGCTGGTGTCGCTAACTTCACATTTCTCAAAACAGAGTCGCCAATAACCAGAGTTTGATCCTCGGCGGGTGTGTCGTCGAGTGGGGAAAAACGGTTAGAGATGTGAACGGGTTGGCGGTGTACACGGGGCTTCTGTTTAGGGCTACGCTTCCTCCTCACAGTCACCCAGTCGGCCTGCTTTCCCGGCTGCTCGGGATCTGCCAGGGGGTAACTAACGGCGGCTAAGCTACCTTGGTCCGCACTGACTACAGGGGCCTGGCTAGCTGTAGAATTTTCCACGGTGCGGAGCCGAGTCTCCAATTCGCCCAGCCTGGCCTCCAAAGCTACGAATAAGCTACACTTATTACAAGTACCGTTACTGCTAAAGGAGGCTGAGGAATAACTAAACATTTCACACCCAAAGTGCGGGAGAGACGGGAGAAGCCGCCATGCTAAATCGGCTAAGAGCTAGTAGCTACGCTAAGCTAGCGGATTCCTAAAACACGCAAAGTGAATAATGTGTAAATAATTTAGAGGTGATTCAGCAGAAGGAGTGCTTTAGTTAAGGCACGTAAAGATTACACTGGGAAACAAATCGTAATCTAGATAACTAGATCAATCTAACTGCGCAGATTAAACAGCTAACAGATACAGAAAAACACCGCTGTGCTCCGGAACAGGAAGTGATACAATACCGCAGTGACAGCCAACCACCCAATAAATAAATAAATAAACCCAAGCAGAGCGGAGGCAGTGACCGATGTGACACTAGCCATTTTCATCTCTGTCTTGTCAAAAACACCACGTACAATATGAAACAAGTTCACCAAGTAACTTTAAATATCATACAAACCGAAAAAGGCGTTCACAGTGTAATTTAACAGTCTAATTTAACATATTATTTTTTCTTCTTTCTTGGTAGTGGGACAAAGTGCTGGCATCCTCCAGCTCAGTCTGAGAAACTCACCCAGAGCAGACAGACACTGAGGGGCTTCTTTAAAAACTCTTTAAAAAAAAAACCCTTAACAAGTAATTTTCATCATAACGAATTAACGCATTTCCAGACATCTTCCAAAACAATGGTGTCATGTGGAGAACAGTTTTTATCTGTGATGATGAATCCTGGCAACAGGCCAGATTAAAATACTTGATTTAATCCTTGAGCTGGCTTCTAAAGTTTTAGCTTTTGTTAGCCTCATGTCTTCTTCTCCATTTTTTGTAGAAGCGTTACAGCTCTACATACACGCCTGGCATATGTACTATAGCATTTTCACACTTTCACTGGATCTGTGAGAATGGAGATATTTATTGAATGGAGCATTTTTTGAAAATGACAAAGAAAAAGATTCTATAGCAGAAGTTCAGTTTCAGTGTAGACAAGGCATTAAAAACATGGGATGACATTAAATTAAAATAATAAATGAGGCATTATTTTCTTGGGGGTGCTAAGGGGATGCTATGACAAATCCAGGCAGAGCTCTAGCGCCCCCTCCCCTGGCACCGCCCATGCCATATCGTACATATGTACTACAGCTAAGCACAGTAATTTAGGTGCATTAGCAGTGTACAACATTCTTGCACAGAAAGTCAAGGATTTAGAGTTTTTAGCTTGGTTGTTTGAACACAACTTTCATTTGATAGAAAAAAAAGGATAAGCTTTTGTTTAAGGCAACAGGTTTTTTTTACATACAGCATGTTTGCTAAGCAAACAAGTAATAGGCCTTTGCAGGTACTTTGACCTGGGCTGGCTAAATTAAAACTGCATGACGATCCACTGTTTTGAGCTAAATAAGACCCAAATAAGCCAACACTCATCACTGTAGTGTTTTCTTTTCTTCCACTTTTCTTTCTTTTTTGCTTCCAGAAGAATAACTTGTTTTCATTTTGACACTGTGCAGTGCTCATGAAGCAGCGTGCTCATGTTTGTAAAAACGCGGCACTTTCTGTGAGGGTTAGGGCCCTGTCAGAGAATCTGAGACGGCCAACCGTGCTGTCAAGGCAAACTTTTCCCTGTCTCACTGCTGTTGTGTTTCTGAATTGGTTCAAAGTGTGTCGGACCCAAGCAATTGCCTGCCCTGCCTATTCGCACCCAGCGCCTCGAGTAGCAACACATAGGCATTTGACTCAAAGCAAACAGAGTCTTTTCAGGGATTCCTTGAGCAGGAAGTAGTTCCTGTCTCAGCCTGCATTCTGAACAGGTGCATGAAAGTCTGTCTGTCACAGCTTTCTGAAGCAACACAGGTGTTCAGAATTCTTGCTTTGTGCAGTAATCAGGGCAGAAAAGATCATGCTGTACAATGATATAGTGTCCAGACTAAAGGAGGCTAGTAAACCACTATGTACTGTAACAGTAAAAAGTAAATGACAGCATGTTAGACCAGGATGGAATGAACATGTTCATGCTCTTCATCAGCATGCCAGGGAAGCCTTTAAAAACTGGGCTGCCCTAGGTAAACCAAGGCATGGCCCTGCATGCAGACGAAATAGGCAAAGAGATCCTGAATAACAAGCTTGGAATAGAGACAGGTACAGGAGGAAAAATAGGATGCCTACTATGGATGGAAGACATAGCCCTCATATCAGAGACGGCCAAGGAAATGCAAACAATGCTAAACATAACAAACGATCTAGAAAATAGGTACCACATAGAATTTGGGGAAGAAAAAAATCAAAGTTATGACAATAGGGAAATCAAAAGATGATACAAATTTCTACATAGGACCCAAGAAACTGGAAAAATGTGTAAATTACAAATACCTAGGGAAAATAATCAACAATAACAACAACCAAACCGACCAAATAGAAGAAGCAAAAAAGAGAGCAGAAGGAGCCTTACAAACCATCCTACAAATAGCAGGAAGCCCGGGTCTAAAAGGAATAGAAATGAGAGTTATCTGGCAACTAGTGGAATCATGCATAATCCCAATAATTGTGTACGCAGGAGAATCAGTGGCAACAACAAAAAAAGAGGGAAAAATTAGGAACCAAATCTTGGACAATATATTAAAACGGCTCTTAATACTACCAACAACAACACTGCGAGAAATCATGTATGCGGAAACGGGGCTCTGGGATATAGACCATATAATATAAAAAAACAAGGTCAACTTCCAAAAAAGGATAAATACAGTAGGATCAGACCTAATGAAAAGTATAATCAACAACAACAGTAAACCATGGAAAAGGGAAGTCAACAAGATTAGGGAAAAACTGCAAATAACGGATCAAACAAGCAAAGGAGATATAAAAAGGAAAATAGATGAACAGCTAATAAAGAATATCAAAGAACAAGGAGAGATCAAGTCAAAGGTAAAACACTACATTGAAAACGTAAAAACGTTGGAAATCGGAAAAAGGAAACCCTACCTGGACAAACTAAACAGGATGGAAGCACACAGCCTCATGATGGCAAGAACAAGAATGCTGGCAGTAAAATGCAACTATAGGAATAAATACACCAATGTATCCTGTAGGTTCTGCAATGCTGAGGAGGAGACCCAAAAACATATACTAGAAGAATGCCAGCAAATCAATACGCAAGAGTACCCGAAAGTAACAACTGAGGATATCTTTGAAGAGGATACAACCAAACTAAGAGAAACTGCGAAAGCTCTTACACGGATCGAGGAAAATCTAAAATACCAATGTGCTGCTCCCCCCTGAAAATGGTAGGGTAGCATCCAGCAGACCTGGGAACGCACACGAGACGAGAGGTGAGCTTAAAAAGCAGGCTGTCTCACAGTTTAAAATATGGTGTGCTTTCAGCGGCGAGCGGCTGCTTTCAGCTAAGCTGATCAGACCTGATCTTACGCTGATCAGGTCATCACAGACATGAATAATGAAATGCTGTGATGATTTAAACTTTTAAAGCGCCAGTTGACCACGATCATGTGTGATCAGAATGACGTGCTGTGTGATCTGTCGGCGTGGTGATCGCCGACAGTGACAGCACTTTAAATGTTTAAACAGTGCGTTAATCGGGCGTGATGACGCTGATCGATCGATCGATCAGGTCATCTGATGATCACACCACAGTGACGGCACTTTAAAAGTTTAAAATCATCGCAGCACTTCTGTGTGTTCAGAGTGCAGCACTGGCATGAGAAACTTGCTTTTAAACGCTGTTTCCAGCCACAAATTAAAGGATTTAATTTTCTGAGGTCATTTTCAAAAATCAGGAGTTTTATGTGGATTCATGTCCGTCTATGATGGTTAATTGGACTGAAATGAACAGGCCAGATACTCCTTGTGTGAATGAAACAGTCATTCTGCATACAGGCCGTAGCTGTCAGTGACCAGCATTAATGGACAGATGAGTAAATTACAAGAAACGTCTGCCAACAATCACATAACTTACCTACAACTTATGTCCAGCATGTGCGGGACGTATGAGTAACACGCTGGCACTTGTTGAAAATGCATGCCCAAAATTTTTTGGAGGAGCTCAGCTTATCAGGACGTTCATCAGCGAGTGTAAGCGTGTTTCAGTATGCATCAACTTGCTCTTAATTTATAAAAAACTTACCCTTAACTTAATGGACTTATGCCAGTGTTTTTTAATATGGTTGGCATGTGCTGGCTAAATCATCAAGGTGTGACAGGGCCTTTATTTGGTAAATGGTTGTGAGAAATAAACATTTCTAAATCTAAATGTAACAATGCTAAAACACCCTCGGCCGTATGAGCATAAAAATAGAAACCAGAATGTGGCCTTTTGACCCCTTAAAATAGGTCAAGGTTAGCCATCTTTGAAGTTGGATGCAAATTCTTCGCAATACCTGATGGCCATATTTTGGCCTCGGGTGAAAACGCTGTTATCGAAACCAGATAACATCTCTGAAGTGATTTACAAGATGTCTCACGGACATCAGTGTGCACACCCCATGAATGCGCTTCAGATGAGGTCAAAAGGTAATTTCTGGTGATTTCAAAGCCTCATGCATGCGCAGAGTTAAAAGGAAAATAATATATTTGTTATGGAATTCCACTGAGGTAAATATGTTTTCTTCATTGAAATGAGCTGTAATTTTGCAACATTGTTAAAAAATAAACCAACATTATAATGCTTGTATTTCAGGAGAAACTAAATTTAGTCAGTTTAGTGAGATTTAAAAGCCCATACAGCTTTAACCATGGGATTATATGTGCCTAAAATATTTGCATAGTACTGATTGTTTAATATAAACAACACACCATCATACTTTTGTGCATTTATTAATTATTTATAACAAAATTTACAGTTCCAAAAAGCATATTTGCATAATGGAATACAAGAACTATTTCAAAATTTGGCATACACAACTTTGGCCTTTTTAAGGGAAAAAAAATAACAGAAAACCTGCAGTAACAATATTGAACAAACTCCACACAGAAAGGACAAGACGGGAAGCAATCCCAAGACTTTGTTGCTGATGTTGTTGATGACAGGAAATGTTAAACTCTTTGTCTTCTGTGTTCAGCTTTCAAATATTGTTAGTGATTTTGTAACATATTCATGAATGAAACTGACAGATGAAAAAGTTGGAAAATTGGGTTGTAACTTGGGTTGTCATCAATCCATTTATATTAATAAAAGTTAAATTAGGTAATCAAAGATCAGCCCCCCCCCCGACACACAACCCAAATTAAACAAAATTTGTGTCAGTCATTTGTGCTGTTAAAGTTGTTGTAAGGTCCCCAACTGCTCACCATATAACCCAAATCAAACAAAAACAGTGACAATCATTTGTGCTACATTTGTGTTGCTAATTTTTCTGTAAGGTTTTTGTGTAACTGGCACCAATAGAGGAGATCTCGTGGGAATTCAATGGAAAGTTGACACTGAAACTGGAAATCCCAAATTTTTCAGTCGACACTCAAACCAGGAATGTCAAATGTTGAACACTTCCTGGACCAACAGTACAGAAGATTAACCTGTTTTTCTTTGCTGTTCTCTGAAACAGAGATGAGAATGGGGAAAGAAGAAGAAGAAGAAGAAAAAAAAAAAACTCTGAAACTCAGTGGGGGCCCGGGGACCGCCATAGCCTCCCAGCGGGGTCCAGGGGCAGCACCCCTGGTGGGGGCCCCACAGGTTGAGCATTTTAGAGGCATTTCGGGGCCACTAGACAGACCTAATTTCATGTATTTCCATTTTATATTTTTTGTATGTTGGGGTATGTGGAAACCTTACTGTAATAGCAGAATCTGTCTATGTACAGTAGACCTTCTTTCAGTGATACCTGCCTCGTGCTATAGCACATGTACTTACTATAAATGCCATAGCATTGGCCAGATATCACTGAACATGCCAAAACTATTCTCCATGTGTCTTTCCTTAACCTGCAGTGACCTCTGAAATATACTGGAACTTCATGCAAATATGTGGAAATAATTTAAAGAGATTAAAACTTATCAAAACAACAATATTTGTGGTATAAAACTGACTTTATTAATAACTACATGTAAAATGTATGCTTACAAATTATTCTCCCTTAATAAATTCCTAAATCACACCCTGTGAGTTGAGTTTGCACTCCAACTACTCACATCAGTCAGCAGGAAAACCCCACAGGCACATACAGCATATACTGCAGTCTATGAAATTCACCAGAATAAAAATAAAATTGTTGCAGGCTGATTTCGGCATGCAAGCAAAAGATATTTCGTCATTTTTACATGGTTTATCTATCAATGAGTAAAAACTGAAGGAAATCAATTATAAAGCTTGAAAGAAGTTTCTGTGGGAAGTATTTTAGCCATAAGGTTAAGTACGAGGGGGAAGTGTTGGCTTTTTCAATACTTGAAAGACACTGGACTCATTGAGAGGATTTAGTCCTGCTATAGCGGACTGATGCAAAAGGTGGCAACAATAAGCATGCCGCCTGCAAAAGAAAACGGCACAAAAGAAGAAGGGTTCGTTTGTTTTCTCTAGTGTGCCTTGATAGAGAGAGTGGCATCAACTCAGAACATGGCACCATTTTGGGCCCAGCTGCGCTGAACTACTGAATGAACCTTTAATGTTAAGATCATTTAACCACATACAGCAACACATCCAGGTACAGGTGCTATCAAAATAAATATAGTTAAGCTATCAAATTTACAATTTATGATTTATTTAAAGCTTGATTTATGCTTCTGCAGCTCTGTAACTCTGTCATGCCATGACGTGCGCGACAGTTTTAAAGTTCTCCGTCTCTGGATTATGCATTATTATGAACTAGTTTGACCCTCAACAAGCTTTTCTTTCTACAATCATCACCTCCAAATCAAAGGTAAACTGAACAATTTCCTCTTTTACTGACTTTGTGCTGTAAATGTGCAGACTTATCTGATCCATTTATCAGAGTGCGCACTCAGAACTATTAAAATATGATGGCAGATAAAGGTTTGAAAAAGCAGCCTTTTGCTGTGTCTGATTTAACAGGTGCACATCCAGGCTGTGGCTCCAAGTCTGAGCATGGAGTGAGAAAAAAAAAAAACGGTCGCAGGCATTGACATTAAGCTTTTTTAGTGTACTTGTCTATAGGACAAGTAACCCTGGCGGTTTACTTGTCCTATAGGAAAAGCTGGTTGTCCAGACAAGCGAGCGCCACAGGCGCGAGCCACGTGAAGACATAAGACACGTGAAGACACGCGATACATCTGCCAATGGCGCGTGTCACCTCGGGGTGTCTGGGGGCATGCGACTGTGGAAGTCCTGAAATTACACTTTCATAAATTGCTTCTCTCCTGTGTGGGTGGTAAAATTGAATTTCCAAAAAATACATTTTATTACATATTGCATGCATAGCCTCTTGCCTTTTAATCTGTTAACCAAGACATAGCTCATAATGTTTCTCTCCTGCGACGGTTCATAATTGGGAAAAAAAATTTAAATAATTGGTATATGCCAATATGCATCTGCTTCTCTCCTGTGTGTTTTCTGAATTCATCACTGTTCAATGCATGATCATTTGCCAGTATGTTTTTTGATAAAGCAAATTAAATTCTTTTATTTCAACATTTAAAAATGACTTACTGGTCTGCAATTGAAGGAAAATCCTGACAGACATGGCAGTATATTGTGTTGTCCTCTTCCTTGTGTCCCAGCCACGGATAATCCTGTGTCCAGCTACTCACAAACTTCCTCTCTCTTCCTTTCTCTTCATACCTCTTCTTTGAAGCTTCTACACTTGCAGGGGTTGATGTTTTGCGTTTGACTGGTGTTTTCCCTGGTATCTGGCCCGGTTTCAGAGGTTTTAGAAAAGACATTCTGTTCAATATGTTCTACAAAAGGCGTGCTAATCAATGCGTTGTTTGTTATCTAATGTTTCCCACTACAGCATCTTGCAAGAAGATGCTACAAACGCACACTCCATACAGTGGTCTCGTGCACACATGATACAGGGTTCTCCCCAGAAATTTTTAGTATGGCGGTGCTGTTGGCAATTATCGCCCGAGGTGGCGTTGCGAGTCATTTTGACTGGTTTTAGATGCATTGAAAGCAAGAATAATAGACAAAAAAATTACACTTATATTGTAATATCAAAGTTCTTTTTTGTATTTTTCTGTCTGTTAAGAAAATAAATGACATTGAAAAGTTTAAAAACACGTTAATATTTGATGGACATAACATTTGCTCTCTTCTTTAAAAATGACACACTGTACCTTTAATCCAGTCAGAGTCAGATCTGAAGGAAAACTACATCTTGAAGCCCTTGCTTTGTCTATTTGTGCCTGTAAATGCACAGCGACCCATCATTTTTGGAGATTAAATAAAAAAAAAAAAATAAAAAAAAGATGGACTTACATGCAGACAGATTAACAGCAAACACAATTTTGAACCTAAGACAGCACCATGAGTCACGTGACTTTTTTGACTTGTCATGTCGCCACTCTCTCTATCAAGGCACACGAGTTGTCTCCACACGGTCACGTTTCGAGAAAACGCGTGTTTCGTGTCAAAATAAAGGCTTAAAATACATGCTTTTTTTTTTTTTTTTAATTTAGCGGTTTTATAGGATGAAATAAACAGAACATGGAAAGAAATTTTGATTAAAATCCCTATACAAACTGGTTTTGCAGCACTGAATTTCACTTCAGTACGTGCACAGTATAAATACAGTGGGGTTAAAAAGTATTTAGTCAGTCCCTGATTGTGCAAGTTCTTCTACTTAGAAAGATGAGAGAGGTCTGTAATTTTCATCGTCGGTACACTTCAACTATGAGAGACAAAATGAGGAAAAAAAAATTCCAAGAAATCACATTGTAGGATTTTTAAAGAATTTATTTGTAAATTATGGTGGAAAATAAGTATTTGGTCAATAACAAAAGTTCAACTCAATACTTTGTAATATATCCTGTGTTGGCAGTGACAGAGGTCAAACGTTTCCTGTAAGTCTTCACCAGGTTTGCACACAATGTGGCTGGTATTTTGGTCCATTCCTCCATGCAGATCATCTCTAGAGCAGAGATGTTTTGGGGCTGTCGCTGAGCAACATGGACTTTCAACTCACTCCACAAATTCTCTATGGGGTTGAGGTCTGGAGCCTGGCTCGGCCACTCCAGGACCTTGAAATGCTTTTTACGGAGCCACTCCTTTGTAGCCTGAGCGGTGTGTTTGAGATCATTGTCATGCTGGAAGACCCAGCCACGTTGCATCTTCAATGCACTCACTGATGGAAGGAGGTTTTGGTTTTAAAATCTCATGATTCTTCCCTTAACACGGATCAGTCGTCCTGTCCGCATAGAGGTCAAAATTTTAAAATGCTCCAATCACGTTGAAAACTATATCATATTATTTGTCTGATCATAACAATTCCAAAAAAGTATAGTTTGTACTATCTATGATGGAATGTTCTGAGGTTATGGGGAAAAACAGCAAAAATGGTGACAAAGGTCAGTTTCAGTTTGTGCAGGGGTCAAAAGTTAAAATTGCTAAAATTCAGTAAAAAAAAGTTATGCAAATTATTGTTTGGGTTAATGGGGTTCTAATAAGGAATAGTTTGCACCATCTGTCATGCTTAGTTATCATGTTACAGGGTAATATATGTCACATGTCATAGAAGCCAATAGATGTTGACCTTGTTTGACCTTTACCTTGGAGACCAAACATTCACCACAGTCACAACTATTCCATTTATTACTCCTTTTATTTCAAACAATAATTTCAATAATTCTGTACTGAAATTGGAGCAACTTTAACTTTTGACTCCTGTACAAACTGAAAGTGACCTTTGTCACAATTTTTGCTGTTTTTACCCCATAACTCCAGAACATTCCATCACAGATAGTACAAACTATACCTTTTTGGAATCATTATGACCAGACAAGTAATGTGATATAGTTTTCAATGTGATTGGAGCATTTTTAAAGTTTGACCTGTGTGTAATTCTTCACTGACCCCTACCTGGCTACAGCTACCACCCTGAGATTGCTATCATACATTTTTGTGTAGGCCATGATACACTGAGGCTGGATTCTCAGTGTTGTTTAGTCACCTTAAGTGGTACCAAAAACCTGCTTGGCCCATGGACTAATACAGGTCTGTGAGAGCCAGAAATCTTGCTTGTTTGTGGGTGACCAAATACTTATTTTCCACCATAATTTACCAATGAATTCTTTAAAAATCCTACAATTTGATTTCCTGGATTTTTTTTCCCATTTTGTCTCTCATAGATGAAGTGTACCTATGATGAAAATTACAGACCTCACTCATCTTTCTAAGTAGGAGAACTTTCACAATCAGGGGCTGACTAAATACTTTTTGGCCCCACTGTAACTGTGCCACGCTTAAAAATTTCAGTGATTGTAAACACATTTTAATTGCATGAATAGAGTTATTGGACACGCACCTGAGCACTGGATGTTCTGTCACTGACTGGTGTCTGGAGCTCAGCACTCCACCTTACCGGTACAAGTGCTGTGGGCTTTGGGGCTCGCTGGGCCTCTTCCACGCTCTTCTGGACCCAGGAAGATTGGCCTGTTTAATATTAACTTTGGTGACATGTTTCTTCATCTTCCAGTGCTCTTCCAATGTTTTGTTGATGAAATCCAAACATAACGTGCAGAGGGCTTTACCGGGAAGCTCAACCTTCTGGATGAATTCACCAAGTCTTGCCTTTGTCCTGTCCATGTCCACTTAAACCTATTTTTTACACCACTAACGCGGTCTTCGTCCTCTCTGTAATTTTGGACGTTACAGACGCAGCTCGACAGACCAAAACTTGCAGAAAATCAAAATGTCCATATCCGGGTACTCTCAGTGACTGTAGGTTTACAGAAATTCTGACTGGCTGAAAGTTTGTCGTTCTAGAAAAAGTAACCAATGATATCTTGCGTTTTAGCTTGCAGTTTCAGCAATACGGTTCTGTTCATATGAGGAAAGGTTTAACAAGCACAGCTGGCCCTGCTGCACCTCCACCCTTCCCCCCAATTTTTCTCAACGGATTTACCCTGCTGGAGCTGTTGCCCCCGCGACCCAAACCCGGAAAAGTGGTTGAAGATGAGTGATGAGTGAGTGATTTATGGTGATCTCAGAAATGGCTCAGAAATCCAGAAAAACCCACGGTTTCGCGCACAATTCTCATCCCAGCCAATCCATACATATTTTGTGACGTCACAGCATGTGCGATCCTAGATATTGCCAATGTGTAATTTAATGCAGTGGTCCCTCGCTATATTGCGGTTCACCTTTCGCGGCCTCGCAGTTTAGCGGATTTTTTTTTTTTTTTTTACAGAGCATTGTGTTCTGCGTCCTTATCAGGCGGGCTGGTCGCAGCACTAGTCGGCATCACCGCGATTGCTCTCACTGCCTCTGATGTGCTTACTGAGTCTGCGAGCTCGGTAAGTGCCACAGCGGGCCACTCACACCGCCCCCCTGTCTGCTGTGCCAAGCTGCATCCAACTCCAGCAACAGGTCCAGAGACTACGCTCGCTGTTTTGATGCACAGCGCCCTCTGCATGGTCTTGGTAACCGCAGCCGCAGAGCTCCGTGGCCATGACTTGGATTCTTTGCGGGTCCCGCATCCGTACCCCCGGAGGCAATGAGCGAAGGGAGAGCACAAGCACTGTGTTCTGCGTGCATTTATCATTTAAAGGTATATGATAAAATCGTTATCAAGTTGTTCACCAAATGAATATGGCTGATAATATTATATTATATTTACATTAATTATTAAGATCCTGTTGTTCTATTTACAATTTGTACATGTTCAATCAAGCCCCTATATTTTGTCACGTAATAATTTCACAAGGACCTAGGGTTGGGTATCGAGAACCGGTTCTTTTCGAGTATCGTTAAGAAATGATTCGAGCCACCGATCAATAGCCTTTTTGGCTTAACGATTCCCTTATCGGTCCTTCAGAGCAGCTGTTGTTTTTGAGCGTGTTTGTCGAGAAAATGATCATTCCTCTACATTGATTACAGGCTCTGCAGCGGCTCTGTAATCAACCATTTCTGCAGCGCGACACCTCTTTGAAGCGTGAACCAATGAAACAATGCTTCAATCCACTGGCTCATGGTTCTTTGATTCGCTGCTCTTCAGAAATGGCAAGTCCACTTCTTAACCCCTGACAAAGCCATTAAAATATCATGAGTCACTTTTGTGTGAATTAATGTCACTAACTGGGACTCATGTCTTGTTGCAGTCAAGAAACGAGAATCGTCCTCCATTCCATTGGCACAGCTCCAAACGCTGCGCGGCTCTCTGCTGAGACAGAGTCCGGTCAGAATTAATAATTTCAATACAAATTGCCGCTTTGAATAAAATGACACCTCTTACAAATGTTTTAATACAGACAAGAAACTACAGTTGACTAAAACATTTTTTTCCTCCCAAAATGAGACGTCTTGCGTTCTTTATAAATTACATCCTGGCGTGCAGCACAGCCAGCTGCAAGAGCTCAGCTCAGAGGTATGGAAAGACATTCATGCCAATAATGTCTGAAAGGAAATGCTTTTGACAAAAACTACTGGTTTTGTTTATTTCTATTTATGTCCAGAGATCAAGGATCCACTATCTAGAGTTTATTATGTCCAACGTTTAAGGATCCAGTGATCAATTTCATATTTATTTACTTTAAGACTCAATAAAATGTTGTTCAATTTCAATTCAATTTCAATTTAATCGGCTTATAAAGTGCCAAATCACAGCAAAAGCCATCTCAAGGTGCCTCACATAGAACAGTTCAACATAAAAAATTAAAATAAATAAATAAAAATCAAATACATAATTAAAAACAGAAGTAAAAGAAAAAAACATAAAAATAAAAACTATTCATAAGAAAGAGACTAAAAATAGGCTTTAATTCTTGACGTAAAAATGTCCACAGACTCTGACTGCCTCAAGGTCGCAGGAAGACCGTTCCACTGAGCAGGTGTACGATAAGAAAAAGCGCTTTGACCCGCTGACATAGGAAACCTGTAAAGCCTAATTTTAGTACACAAAAAATTCACAAGAGGTATTGATTAGGGAATCGATAAGGAATCGGATCGATAAGCGGAATCGATAGATAAAATCTTATCGATACTCATCCCTACAAGGACCACAATGGAAATAATCATTTATACTTTATTGTGTCATCCATGTATCATTGTTACATTCACCTTTGTATGTTTATATTGATGTTGCAGAATAAACTCAGTCAATCATCAACAATATTTTATTTACATTTTAATGGCGTCTGCAGGAAGGGCGTGTGTGTGCGCATACATGTGCTTTTGAAAAGGGTGTAAGTTAGCTTTGACCGTGTGTGAAATTCAGGGAGTAGGTAAAGTGTTTTTTTATTTTTAAGTTTTATTAATTATGTAACTTTGGCAGATGTGTAGTGTAAGACAGCTAGAAAGATACTGGCTGTGACATCTGGACTGAGGAGGAACAGTGGCGGCCCCTGAAAAATTTCTCAGGAGGGGCAATTTTTCTGATAATGATTAATGCGACCCATTGAGTAAATACATTAAGCAAGAGAACTATCATTTTGTTGTTAGCTGACTAAATCGTACAGTAATACCTCCACTAGATGGCAGCATACAACAGAAAGATTGCCCCTCTAACTACATAAATTACAGGCGGACATGGAAGAAAGTTGCATCCAGGAATGTTCACGAGCAAAACGTTAATCAAAATGAAGTGGCCCCACAATAAAATAAACCACTTATTCACACTGGGAGCAACTGGGGATTAAGGACCTTGGCCAAGGGCCCTTAGTGATTTTCAGATGGAAAAGCACTGTATAGATTTGTGTGTGTGTGTGTAATATTCTCAGGTACAATGAGATGATCTGAGTTATTTCTGTTACATATGTCACAGAGGTGGTAAACAAGCTGTGACATGAATTCATCTCAAATCAGGAGAACATCTCTGTAAACACTCATAGATTTGTAGGTCTTTGGAGATGTTCTGGAAAAGGTGATTTTGCACAATATGACCCCTTTAATAATTTATTATTGGCTCCAACACCATTTCATTTTTAAATCTGTCTAAACTGCTGGAATTTTTTTATTTTTATTTTTTTGTGCTGCCTCTATGCTGGAACAGCATTTGGTCAAGAGCAAGAAATTGTCATGATTTGCAATTGATAATGCTGTGTCAGAATTAATTTGCATTGCTTTGTGTACTATGTGGAATCCAGCCTTAGTCAGGGTTTGAGAATGAGCATCTGGGAGCGAGAATGGAAAAAATTAAAGCTGCTGAGTGATTGGGAAAACATAGATGAAAATGTCGAAGTTTCTTCTTCTATTTCTGTGTGAATTTCCAGCTTTGCACTACACTGAATTGCCCTACCCTTTATAAAGCCACTTTTCATGAATTCTGTCTGGACTAATTTTATTTTTGGGTGATTCTTTAACTACGGGCACTATTGGCCTTGTAAATGTAATTTCCACCACACCATTGCCTTGCAATATAAAGCGCCTTGGGGCAACTGTTTGTTGTGATTTGGCGCTATATACATGTGCTCTGATGTCACTGTTTATCTCCATAGAAACTACCCACACAATCTTTCATACAAACCTTTTAAAGGGACATTATTGTTGTGGTGGAAATTACGGCAATAGTGTGGGACAACTACATTTCATTTAAAAAACAGTTGTATGACATTGAATACTCCAATTATGTTTTGATTATTTTACTGATATTTTATTCAGAGATATTTTAAAACATTAGAAAAAACGTTTGTTTACTATTAATTTTTATCATTGAAGATCATAAGTCTGGGTGTGGGACAAGCACAAAACGGCAATATTTGCATATAATGATGCTGAAAAAAGGTGAAAAAGTCATCATAGACTACTAGGACAAATTTCTTAAAACACTTTCATTGTAAAGATAACTATAAAAGTGTGAAATTTCCCCTTTTTTCTTTTTTTCATAAAATATGATAAAGGGACATAAAAGTGCCCGTAGTCTAAGAATCACCCTTTTAATAAATTTGTAAAAATTAAAAACAATAAAAAACTTTTTTCATGTTGTTATTGTGAGTAGAATTTTGAGGGATAAAATGAATTTTCTCCATTTTGGAATAAGGCTGTAACATAGAAAAAGTGAAGTGCTGTGAACACTTTCCAGATGCACTGTGTGTGTCTATATACAACCCCTGGCAAAAATTATGGAATCACCGGCCTCGGAGGATGTTCATTCAGTTGTTTAATTTTGTAGAAAAAAAGCAGATCACAGACATGACACAAAACTAAAGTCATTTCAAATGGCAACTTTCTGGCTTTAAGAAACACTATAAGAAATCAAGAAAAAAATATTATGGCAGTCAGTAACGGTTACTTTTTTAGACCAAGCAGAGGAAAAAAATTTGGAATCACTCAATTCTGAGGAAAAAATTATGGAATCACCCTGTAAATTTTCATCCTCAAAACTAACACCTGCATCAAATCAGATCTGCTCATTGACATTGACCCTGTGCCATGACATTGACCCTACGTGTCTTCTTGCAAGGAATGTTTTCACAGTTTTTGCTCTATGGCAAGATGCATTATCATCTTGAAAAATGATTTCATCATCCCCAAACATCCTTTCAGTTGTCCAAAATATCAACGTAAACTTGTGCATTTATTGATGATGTAATGACAGCCATCTCCCCAGTGCCTTTACCTGACATGCAGCCCCATATCATCAATGACTGTGGAAATTTACATGTTCTCTTCAGGCAGTCATCTTTATAAATCTCATTGGAACGGCACCAAACAAAAGTTCCAGCATCATCACCTTGCCCAATGCAGATTCGAGATTCATCACTGAATATGACTTTCATCCAGTCATCCACAGTCCACGATTGCTTTTCCTTAGCCCATTGTAACCTTGTATTTTTCTGTTTAGGAGTAAAGGATGGCTTTCGTTTAGCTTTTCTGTATGTAAATCCAATTTCCATTAGGCGGTTTCTGTTGTGTGTGGGCCGCCAGAAGAGGAGGTACTGCTGGCCCACCACCAGTGGGCGCCCTGCCTGAAGTGCGGGCTTCAGGCACGAGAGGGCGCTGCCGCCACGGGCACAGCCGGGGGTGACAGCTGTCACTCATTATCTCTTGACAGCTGTCACCCATCTACTCAACATCATCTCACTCCATAAAGACCAGACGTCATCTCCACCTCGTTGCCGAGATATCGTACTTCATTGGAGGTAATATACTCAGCCGTTTCTGTTTTACACATCAATCTGTATATTGTGAGTCTTTGCAGGAGTACCTGTTATCCTCTGTCTGCGGGAGCTGATTGAGTGCTGGACTGCACTCTTTTCCCCTGAGGAATCACTGCGGTACTCTGCAGCATATTGAGTGAGAGGTGGAGGTGGCATTCCCACCGTTGTTGTTACGGGGTGTACACACACCCACACTTGACTGTCTTTGTTCTCGCCAGCAGTACCAGATCCGACAGTCGGGGACGGTGATCACCTGGGAATTCGGGACTTGGCGGCTCCAGTATTCACCAGGTTTGGTGGCGGCGGAAATCGTGTGGTTCCGGCTCTTCTCAGGACAGACGTCTTCTATCCTCGAGCCTGCCCACACGTCACCTTTGTGGATTGACTGTAATCATATTCTGAGATTGTCTGTATGTTCGTTGTGCTCCTTCATAACATTAAATTGTTAATTTTTGGCTCATCTATTGACCGTTCATTTGCGCCCCCTGTTGTGGGTCCGTGTCACTACACTTTCACAACAGTTTCTTACAGTTCGGTCACAGACGTTGACTCCAGTTTCCTCCCATTCGTTCCTCATTTGTTTTGTTGTGCATTTTTTGATTTTTGAGACATATTGCTTTAAGTTTTCTGTCTTGATGCTTTGATGTCTTCCTTGGTCTACCAGTATGTTTGCCTTTAACAACCTTCTCATGTTGTTTGTATTTGGTCCAGAGTTTAGACACAGCTGACTGTGAACAACCAACATCTTTTGCAGCATTGCATGATGATTTACTCTCTTTTAAGAGTTTGATAATCCTCTCCTTTGTTTCAATTGACATCTCTCGTGTTGGAGCCATGATTCATGTCAGTCCACTTGGTGCAACAGCTCTCCAAGGTGTGTTCACTCCTTTTTAGATGCAGACTAACGAGCAGATCTGATATGATGCAGGTGTTAGTTTTGGGGATGAAAATTTACAGGGTGATTCCATATTTTTTTCCTCTGCTTGGTCTAAAAAAGTAACCATTACTGACTGCCACAATCTTTTTTCTTGATTTCTTATAGTGTTTCTTAAAGCCAGAAAGTTGCCATTTGAAATGACTTTAGTTTTGTGTCATGTCTGTGATCTGCTTTTTTCTACAAAATTAAACAACTGAATGAACATCCTCCGAGGCCAGTGATTCCATAATTTTTGCCAGGGGTTGTATATACAACCCCAACTACAATGAAGTTGGGACATTGTGCAGAATGTAAATAATAAACAGAATACAATGATTTACAAATCCGCTTCAACCTATATTCAATTGAATACACCACAAAGACAAGATATTTAATGTTCAAACTGATTAACTTTATTGTTTTTGTGCAAATATTTGCTCATTTTGAAATGGATGCCTGCAACACATTTCAAAAAAGCTGGGACAGTGGTATGTTTACCAGTGTTACATCACCTTTCCTTCTAACAACACTCAATAAGCATTTGGGAACTGAGGACACTAACTGTTGAAGCTTTGTAGGTGGAATTCTTTCCCATTCTTGCTTGATGTACGACTTCAGTTGTTCAACAGTCCGGGGTCTCCGTTGTCGTATTTTGCACCTCATATTGCACCACACATTTTCAATGGGCGACAGGTCTGGACTGCAGGCAGGCCAGTCTAGTACCCGCACTCTTTTACTATGAAGCCACGCTGTTGTAACACGTGGAGAATGTGGCTTGGCATTGTCTTGCAGAAATAAGCAGGGACGTCCCTGAAAAAGACGTTGCTTGGATGGCAGCATGTGTTGCTCCAAAACCTGGATGTACCTTTCAGCAGTGATGGTGCCATCACAGATGTGTAAGTTGCCTGTGCCATGGGCACTAACACACTAACACACACCCATACCATCAAACCTGTTTCTAATTGACCTGTTCATCTGTGGAATGTTCCAAACAGGTGTTCTTTGATTCTTTGGACATTCATCAACTTTCCCAGTCTTTTGTTGCCACTGTCCCAGCTTTTTTGAAATGTGTTGCAGCTGTCCTGTTTACAGACACACAGCAACCTGAAGCAACAAGTCTCTGTTACTGCAGTGACCTCGCTCCCGCTCGCGCTCATGGGCCGCCAGTCAGGAAATTAAAATGTGCTGTAGTTAGTGCGAGAGGCGGCTCTGTCACCACAAACAGATAAAATGCTTTATTAAAGCCCTGGCAACCAAAAAATGCAATAAAGTCGCAACAGGAAGCAGTGTGTAAGCTGAGGTACAGTTAGCGCAGTGTGTGTACCGCACAAAACAGCCAGGCCAATAATGGCGGAGTGGCACTGTGTTGTTTTTTTTTTTTGGGGGGGGGGGGGAGTCTGACTTCATCTGTCTTTTGTCTGATGAATTTCAGGCTTATTTGTATTGGATCTGTGCAGAATCAATCAGTGCATTACGCCTGTTGTGGACATTTCTGTCCAACATGATGTCACTGATGTACAAGAAATGAAAGCAGTAACGGGTGATTCTTAGACTATGGGCACTTATTATGTCCTTTGATCATATTGTATGAAAAACAGAAAAAAGGGGAAATTTCACACTTTTATAGTTATCTTTACAATGAAAGTGTGTTAAGAAATTTGTTCTAGTAGTCTATGATGACTTTTTCACCTTTTTTCAGCATCATTATATGCAAATATTGCCGTTTTGTGCTTGTCCCACACCCAGACTTTTGATCTTCAATGATAAAAATGAATGGTAAAGAAACATTTTTTATAATGTTTTAAAATATCTCTGAATAAAATATCAGTAAAATAATCAAAACATAATTGGGGTATTCAATGTCATACAACTGTTGTGATTTTTTTAAACAAAATGTAGTTGTCCCACACTATTGCCGTAATTTCCACCACAACACTGTAATGTCCCTTTAAACAGTTTGTATGAAAGATTGTTTGGGTAGTTTCTATGGAGATAAACAGTGACATCAGAGCACATATATAGTGCCAAATCACAACAAACAGTTGCCCCAAGGCGCTTTATATTGTAAGGCAATGGTGTGGTGGAAAATACATTTACAAGGCCCATATTGTGCCCGTAGTTAAAGAATCACCCTAACATCATGTTTTACCAAGACCCAACCTCTAGCCAGCTGAAATGAATCAAACCTGGAAGTGGAAAATCTTGCAGTCCTTGAATGTTCAAAAATGGACAAACATAAATGCCCAAACATCAGATGCTGGTGTGTGTGTATGTATTGATTGATTGATTGTGCACATGCATCGCACAATACTACTCCATGCATTCTATGCAGTACTTGGTGGTTATTGCCACATTTTTCCACAAAGATGCTGAAGTTATAACTCAACTTTTCACGAAGCTAGAATGTATCTGTTAACATCTCAATACTGTCTTCCGTTAAAGAGTGCAGCATATTTTTCATGGAATTTATGCTATGGGCTTTTTTTTGCAGAGGAGAAACAGAAGTAGCCTTCTGCTCAGAGAACAATGGGTCCCTGTTACTGCATGTTGTACCCGCATGTCCACTTTCACCTACTTTTGCCACATAGATATTATATATTTGTATGATATCTATGCTTTTGCTAGAACAATTACTAGAGAGGTGCAGCTCAATTACGGAGCTGTACTCCTCTCCCCGCTCCCCCACTCGCAGCCACTGCAGGCCGCTGTGGTCAGAAACACTCACCATTTGCTCCAAAACAGAAAACAATCTGCATTGTATGTAAATTTTATTTTGCACTGCAAAATGGCATAAAAATAAATGAGCAGTCAAATCCATTCAAGCAGAAATGACTTATTTCAAGTAATTTATTTATTTAAAGTCATTTGTAAAATTAAAGCAAAAGGCGCATATTACCCACACTCCATTTTTCCCATTTTCTACCGCTTTATCCGGAGTCAGGTCGTGGGAGCAGCAGCTCAAGCAAAGCCGCCCAGACCTCCCGATCCACACACACCTCCCCCAGCTCCTCCGGGGGAACCCCAAGGTATTCCCAAGCCAGCCGAGAGACGTAGTCCCTCCAGCGTGTCCTGGGTCTTCCCCGGGGCCTCCTCCCGACGGGATGTGCCTGGAACACCTCTCCAGCGAGGCGTCCAGGGGTCATCCGGAAAAGATGCCCGAGCCACCTCAACTGGCTCCTTTCAATGTGGAGGAGCAGCGGCTCGACTCCGAGCTCCTCCCGAGTGACTGAGCTCCTCACCCTATCTCTAGGGGAACGCCCAGCCACCCTGCGGAGGAAACTAATCTCGGCCGCTTGTACTCGTAATCTCGTTCTTTCGGTCATGAGCCAAATCTCATGACCATAGGTGAGGATCGGAACGTAGATCGATCGGTAAAGCGATAGCTTTGCCCCCCTACTCAGCTCTCTCTTCACCACGACGGTCCGATACAGTGACCGCATCACTGCAGATGCTGCACCGATCCATCTATCAATCTCATGCTCCATCCGTCCCTCACTTGTGAACAAGACCCCGAAATACTTAAACTCCTCCACTTGAGGCAAGGACACTCCACCGACCTGTAGAGGGCAAAGCACCTTTTTCCGGTCGAAAAGCATGGCCTCGGATTTGGAGGTGCTGATTTTCATCCCAGACGCTTCACATTCGGCTGCAAACCGCCCCAGTGCACGCTGAAGGTCCTGATTTGATGAAGCCAACAGAACCACATCATCCGCAAACAGCAGAGATGAGATTCTGTGGTTCCCAAACCAGCCCCCCTCTACACCCTGGCTGCGCCTAGAAATTCTGTCCATAAAGATAATGAACAGAACCGGTGACAAAGGGCAGCCCTGGCGGAGGCCAACGTGCACTGGAAACAGGTTTGACTTACTACCGGCAATGCGAACCAAGCTCCTACTGCGGTCGTATAGGGACCAGATAGCCCTTAGCAAAGGACCCCGGACCCCATACTTCCACAGTCTAACGCCTTCTCCAGATCCACAAAGCACATGTGGACTGGTTGGGCGAACTCCCATGAACCCCCGAGCACCCGAGGGAGCGTGTAGAGCTGGTCCAGTGTGCCGCGACCAGGACAAAAACCACACTGCTCCTCCTGAATCCGAGGTTCGACTATCGGTCGAATTCTCCTATCCAGTACTCTGGAATAGACCTTACCGGGGCGGCTGAGGAGTGTGATCCCCCTGTAGTTGGAACACACCCTCCGGTCCCCCTTCTTAAACAGAAGAACCACCACCCCGGTCTGCCAATCCCGAGGCACTGCCCCCAACCGCCACGCGATGTTGCAGAGGCATGTCAGCCAAGACAGTGCTACAACATCCAGAGACTTAAGGTACTCAGGACGGATTTCATCCACCCCAGGAGCCTTGCCACCGAGGACCTTTCTAACCACCTCGGTGACTTCGGCCTGGGTAATGGATGAGTCTGCCTCTGAGTCCCCAGTCTCTGCTTCCTCTTCGGAAGACGTGAAGATGGGATTGAGGAGATCCTCGAAGCATTCCTTCCACCGCCCAACAACATCCCCAGTCAGGGTCAACAGCTACCCTCCTGCACCGTAGACAGTGCTGGTGGAGAGCTGCTTCCGCCTCCTGAGGCATCGGACGGTTTGCCAGAATTTCTTCGAGGCCAACCGATAGTCCTCCTCCATGTTCTCCCCGAACTCCTCCCATACCCGAGTTTTTGCCTCTGTGACTCACAGGCTGCAGCACGCTTGGCCTGCCAGTACCTGTCAGCTGCCTCCGGGGTCCCACCTACCAACAAGGACAAGTAGGACTCTTTCTTCAGCTTGATGGCATCCCTTACCTCCGGCGTCCACCACCGGGCACGGGGATTGCCGCCGTGACAGGCACCAGAGACCTTGTGAGCACAGCTACGAGCGGCCGCATCGACAGTGGAGGTGGAGAACATGGTCCACTCGGACTCCATGTCTCCAACCTCCCACGGGATCTGGGAGAAGCTCTCCCGGAGGTGGGAGTTGAAGACCTCGCGGACAGAGGGTTCCACCAGTCATTCCCAGCAGACCCTCACGATACGTTTGGGCCTGCCAGGTCTGACCGGTTTCCTCCCTTCCCAGCGGATCCAACTCACCACCAGGTGGTGATCGGTCGACAGCTCAGCCCCTCTCTTCACTCGAGTGTCCAAGACACGTGGCCGAAGGTCAGATGATACAACTACAAAGTCGATCATCATCCTCCGGCTCAGGGTGTCCTGGTGCCACGTGCACTTATGGACACCCTTGTGCTCGAACATGGTGTTTGTGATGGACAAACTGTGACTAGCACAGAAGTCCAACAACTGAACACCACTTGGGTTCAAATCGGGGAGGCCATGCTTCCCGATCACCCCACTCCAGGTCTCACTGTCGTTGCCCACGTGGGCATTGAAATCCCCCAGGAGAACAATGGAGTCCCCAGTCGGAGCGCTATCTAGTACCCCTCCCAGGGACTCCAAGAAGGTCGGGTACTCTGCACTGCTGCTCGGCCCGTAGGCTGAGACAACAGTGAGAGACTGTCCCCGACCCGAAGGCATAGGGACGCGACCCTCTCGTTCACCGGAGTGAATTCCAACACATGGCAACTGAGCTGGGGAGCAATAAGCAATGCGACCCCAGCTCTCCGCCTCTCCTCGTGTGCAACGGCAGAAAAGTGGAGCGTCCACCCCCTCTCCAGGAGTTGGGTACCAGAGCCCCAGCTGTGCGTGGAGGTGAGCCCGACTATCTGTAGTCGGTATTTCTCAACCTCCCGCACAAACTCAGGCTCCTTCCCCCCCAGCGAGGTGACATTCCACATCCCAACAGCCAGGGGCTGTGAGCGCGGACCAGGCCGCCGGGCCACCCGCCCTCGACCGCCACCCAATCCTCTCTGCACCCGACCTCCATGGCCCCCTCTGCAGGTGGTGAACCCACAGGAAAGCGGGCCCACGTTGCTTGTTCGGGCTGTGCCCGGCCGGGCCCCATGGGCTAAGGCCCGACCACCAGGTGGTCGCGCGCGAGCCCCAACCCCAGGCCTGGCTCCAGGGTGGGGCCCCGGCTCCGCCATACCGGGTGATGTCTCAGTCCTTGATTTTTTTTTACTGGTCATGGGAGCTTCTGAACTGCCCTTAGTCTGACCCGTCACCTAGGACCTGTTTGCCTTGGGAGACCCTATGAGGGGCACAAAGCCCCCGTCAACATAGCTCCTAGGATCATCCAGGTACGCAAACTCCCCCACCACAATAAGGTGGCAGCTAGAGGGGGAGCTAGAGGGAGATATTACCCCCTATCTGCACAAATTACTTAACATTATTCATGTTTTGTACATTATTTCAGGCCCTGATTGTGTATCAGATTTCTTCCTGCCAAAAACATCTACATTTTAGTTTATGAATAATCCTGCAAACAGCTGACAAAGGGAGACATGGTGTGCATGTTCCCAGATCTGACCTTTTCACCTTCTGGAGTCCTCATCAGCACTGAGGCACCTGTACCTGGATCATGGCCAGACCACAGAACCCTGGAGCTTTATCATTGGGTTCTGTGAAAACTACTGTATGTACTGTACATATATAAATTAATAACGTTAACAGCTCATTACAAAGAGAGCTTGTTTCTTGATTTTTGTAACCGACTGGAGGCCTTTTGCATCTCATCTCATACTCCTTGTTTTTCTTTGCAGACGTGCTGAATGATGCCATATTTGATGAAGACCATGATGAAATGGTGATCGTCAAGGACATCGACATGTTCTCCATGTGTGAACACCACCTGGTGCCCATCTTTGGAAAGGTAACACACACACACACACACACAGTTGTCTTTCACGAGTGACAGATGCACAAACATGACACACAAGTTTAATTCAGGATAAAGATGTTACTTGAAAATTGACTTAAAAAGTGTAAAACATTTTATCAAGATCACGACAAATGTTTTGATACAGATGTGGCATGTGATGAATATGGCGTACTATAGAATTACACTTATTTAGCATATGTTGAAATCCAATATGTTTGACATACTTCAGTGAAACTGTTAAACTGTGACCACTGACTGTCGGTCATCAGTAATGTGTTCTATTTGTTAGATCGTCACAAAATCCAGACATTTCTGTTCCTGTTATCTATTTAACGGTGCACGGAGGTGCAGTGGTGCCTCCCAACAAAATTCCCCAATTCCTGCATTTACACCTGCAGTTGCATCAGGAAGTGCGGCTGGTATAAAGTTTGTGTTAAAAACATCAGCTGTGGCAGCCATGAGAACACACAGGAGCAGCCAAAAGACTCATTGTGTATTTAATTAAAGAATATAATACAATATGATACAATATAAAGCGCCTTGGGGCAACTGTTTGTTGTGATTTGGCGCTATATAAAAAAAAAATTGATTGATTGATTGATTGATATAATAATTTCCAAAGTTAATATCTAATTTTCAAATAAAAAACACTTCATTTTTAAATGATAATACTTGGTTTCAGTTCCCGGTTCAAGCCCCACCTCTGCCACATTACATGGAGAAATGTGGCAGGAGTGGGGCTTGAACCGGGAACCTTCCACACTGAAACCAAGTGCACTAAACTTGGACACCCCCTCCCCCAAAAAAGGAAAAGTATAGGGTAAAAGTTGTTGAAAATTTGCACCGTACTGTCGCAACAATTTTTTTCAAAATGCAGGTGAAAGTATGGAGGGGACGCTGCAGATTTTCGTCTCACAGTTGACAATAATTGAATGACTTGGACAGCTGCTGTTGTTAGAACAAAGCAGCCACATCAACAAGTGACACGTCTGTTCATCATCTTTGTGAGACTGAAAGAAACGGCGCAGTTTTATTCAGGCACAGCACATCACGAGATCTAACAAGAAGGACTCCATTTCAAAGGGTTACTCAAAAAGAAGGGTTGTTCTTGTTGTTTTGGATTAGTAATCATAACCAATGAAGATTATTGCAAATGTCAATACATTCACAGATGCTCACTGGTGACGTAAATCCCATACAACAGTGAAGAAACAATCAGATTATCAGAGATCTGTTCAAAGTGTTTGTTTCTGTGATCACTCGTGATCGTGTTATCCCTCCATGTTGTGCTGCAGGTGTGCGACGTTTAAAAAAGACCCAACATAATAAGCAGGCAACTGATGTTTTTCCACCGGTGCTGATGGGCTGTGATGACAGCAGTGACTCACAGTCACTACTCCTCCTCTGTGTGTGTGTGTGTCCGTCTCCATTGTTGGTCAGACGGGGTGAGGGTGGGGGTGGGGGGGGCAGTTAGCCACCACCTGTTAGATTAACGTCAGATAGATTGTTTTGAAGCAATTTGTGTCGTTTGAGATGTTTTGTGATGCGCATTTAGATGATAAACACACACACAAAAAAATAAACACAGAATCTCAGCAAAAGTTCTTGAACAGTCCTGTATCTACCCTTTCATCTTGAAATGTCAGAGTTTTGGCTTTGCTGCTGGACATCATAGCCGGCCATAAACACACAGGCACTGTGGGTGTTGTGCAGAGTGATTTTACCCAGTGAATACTGGTGTTCATCAGGGATATGTTCTGGGCCCGTATTCACAAAGCATCTCAGAGTCCTTTAGCCTAAAGATTCCTAGCAAGAGTGATGCAGGAAGTGTCTGAGAGCAACTCTGAGCAAGGAGTGAACAGAAGCTTTTAGCTTTGAGGAGGCGGTGTTGACACTGTTGCTAGGTATTATGCAGTCTTTTAAGAGCTGTGATTGGTTGTCACAAAAAAGGGAAACAGAAAAAAACAAATGCGCTCTGCACTCCTAGTTATGAATGAACAGTAAAGGGTGATTCTTAGACTACGGGCACTTTTATGTCCCTTGATCATATTTTATGAAAAAAAGAAAAAAGGGGAAATTTCACACTTTTATAGTTATCTTTACAATGAAAGTGTTTTAAGAAATTTGTCCTAGTAGTCTATGATGACTTTTTCACCTTTTTTCAGCATCATTATATGCAAATATTGCTGTTTTGTGCTTGTCCCACACCCAGACTTATGATCTTCAATGATAAAAATGAAAAGTAAACAAACGTTTTTTCTAATGTTTTAAAATATCTCTGAATAAAATATCAGTAAAATAATCAAAACATAATTGGGGTATTCAATGTCATACAACTGTAAACGAAATGTAGTTGTCCCACACTATTGCCGTAATTTCCACCACAACAATAATGTCCCTTTAAAAAGTTTGTATGAAAGATTGTGTGGGTAGTTTCTATGGAGATAAACAGTAACATCAGAGCACATGTATATAGCACCAAATCACAACAAACAGTTGCCCCAAGGCGCTTTATATTGTAAGGTAATGGTGTGGTGGAAATTACATTTACAAGGCCAATAGTGCCCATAGTTAAAGAATCACCCTAAAATCAACTATCATATAACCTGGACTGTATTAAGAAAGGTGTAATTGTAAAAATAATTTAATGTCATGATAATGAAATTCGGCAAAAATAAATGACTTGTTAACGGCTTCAACATGTTTGAATGTGCCTCGTTCACATGCCAGTTATTACGAGGTCTGTGAGAAAAGTATCCGACCTTATTTTTTTTAAAAACTATATGGATTTGAATCACGTGTGATTACATCAGCCAAGCTTGAACCCTCGTGGGCATGCGAGAGTTTTTTCACGCCTGTCGGTGACGTCATTCACCTGTGAGCACGCCTTGTGGAAGGAGTGGTCCAGCCCCCTCGTCGGAGTTCCTTTGTCTGAGAAGTTGCTGAGAGACTGGCACTGTGCTTGATCAAAACTTTTTCAATAACTGTGAGGCACATCCGACTGGACACCATGCGAGAAATTCAGCTGGTTTTTGGTGTAAATTTTAATGGCTGATGAGAGATTTTGGATTGTTTCTATCGCTGTAAGGACTTCCCACGGAGCGGGATGTCACGCAGCGCTCCGAGGCGATGTCGTCATCCTGTTTCAAGCTGAAAACCTCCAGATTTAAGCCTCTGTTGACCCAGGACCTCGTGAGAGAACAGAGAACTTTCAGAAGAGGTTGGAACCAGCAGTTTATCCGGACACTCCACTGTTAAAGGAGATTTTTTTTAATGAAAGACGTGCGGACGGATTGGCGCGTCGGCTCGCCCGCCACAGGAAAAACACCTCCGTTGGAAGCCTTAAGGACAAGTTGGAACATGCCCTGCTGTTAAACAATTTCTCAGATACTCACTCAACTGAAAGCCACCAAAAGCCGCCTGGATTTTACAAATGGTTATCAACACGGAGGTGTTTTTCCTGTGTCGGGCGCACCGCGCCAGCTGCGAGTCAACGCGCCAATCCGTCCGCACGCCTTTCATTAAAAAAATCTCCTTTAACAGTGGAATGTCTGGATAAACTGCTGATCCCGAGCTCTTCTGAAACTTCTCTGTTCTCTCATGACGTCCTGGGTCAACAGAGGCTTAAATTTGGAGGTTTTCAGCTTGAAACAGGATGACGACGTCGCCTCGGAGCGATGCGCGACGTCCCGCTCCGTGGGAAGTCCTTACAGCGATAGAAACAATCCAAAATCTCTCATCAGCCGTTAAAATTTACACCGAAAACCAGCTGAATTTCTCGAATGGTGTCCACTCGGATGTGCCTCACAGTTCTTGAAAAATTTTGATCAAGCACAGCGCCAGTCTCTTAGCAACTTCTCAGACAATGAAAATCCGACGAGGGGGCTGGACCACTCCTTCCACAAGGCGTGCTCACAGGCGAATGACGTCACCGACAGGCATGAAAAAAGTCACGCATGCGCACGAGGGTGCAAGCTTGGCTGATGTAATCACACGTGATTCAAATCCATATAGTTTTTAAAAAAAATAAAACTGTCTGTTTCTTTTCTAATTGACCTCATATATTGGGAAAAAAACGATACAAAAAGAAAAAGAAAAGGTGTTCTTTAAAGGTCACAACAGCTGTTTTGATTTTATTTTCTGCTCCGTACGTCCGTCACCTCGCTTTCTGATTGGCTGCACGTCACATTCATCAGGCTGCGTGCTCGTTTGTGGTCAGAGGACACAACACGCTGCGATATTGGGCCAAAAAAATCCAACATGTTGAATATCCCCGATTTGCGATCGGAGCACTCCTGATGTCATTCTGAGCAGATCAGAGTGCTTTGAACACACTACACACGGCAGGAAGATCTTTAGCGTCATCATGATTGTCGGGGCGTCCTTAAGATTGTCGGAAGGGGAAGATCGGGGTCCGATATCGGCCTAATTACCTTTATAGGACACCTTTTATAGTTTATAGTTTATGGATGTTTTTGTGGTTCGCTCATACAAGCTGTTTCGCCGTGATTCACCCTGATTTGTACTTATTCGTACTATGTGTGAAGGGGCCCTTAATAATTGTATGAATGTTATAGAATTTACATGCAATTTACATTTCTTTTGAAACACGTGTTTGACAGTCAGTGTGTTGTGATGCTGATGCAGAAGAACAAATATGAGGAAAAAGGAAAGAATGGAGAAAAAGATCTTTGGAGCCTGTTGCTGCTGCCCTTTTTCTCATCTTGTGAACAAATTGCATTTGACATTTGAGTGGTGTGTGTGTTTGTTAGAATTGCAGCCTCCAGCCGTGCACGGCTCTGATTCTCCAGCTGCTGCCTCCGTCTCCTCTGTTTTCTCATTCGACTTGGTCCACTCACATCTGTTTGCTTTCTGTCACTTGTGTCCATGTTTAGCACAAATGATAACATCAAACCTAAAATCTGTGGGAGATCACACAGACCCACACACTGAAGACACCTCCCATCGGTGTTGCAAAATAGGGGCATTTTACCAAAAAAAAAAAAAAAAAAAGTACCGGTAGTTTGTCTCTCCCTCCAGAAACCTGCAAAGCCAGGATTTCAACAGTCAATTCAACCAACATGTCTATGTATCTCTGTCTGTATGTAGACATATCCATCTATCTTTCTCTATATGTACGCGTATGTTGATTGAATTCTTCATTGAAATCCTGCCGTCATAAAGTGCTGGAGGGTCTGGATTGTCATAAACATATGAAACATGATGACTGTATTCTGTTGGAAAGCAACAAAATAAGATTCCACCAACAACAAAGCCTGTGTTACCCAACTAAGGGTCAAGAGATTTCACCACTGAGGGTTAGAGGAACGAGCTGTGAATAACGTCACTTTGAGCAGATGGGAGGAGTTCAACAATGAAATCACCTTGCAGAGATGGTGGTTGCACAGAAAACCTGCACCCTCTCGACCCTTTCTGGAATCAGTTTGACAGCTATGATCTAGCGTTTAAGCGTTGAGCTTCAGACCAGAGGATCCTGTTTTCGAAACCCACCCAGACTTGAAAATCGCTAAGGGTCCTTGGGCAAGGTCCTTAATCCTCAAGTTGCTCCCGGTGTGTAGTGGGCGCCTTGCATGGCAGCATCCTGACACTGGGGTGAATGTGAGGCATTATTGTAAAGTGCTTTGTGCTTCTGACGCAGATGGAAAGGTGCTATATAAATGCAGTCCATTTACCATTATGTGTGTAGAATTTTGAGCAAAAAATGAATTTCAGCCATTTTGTAATAAAGCTGTAACATAAAATGTCAGTCAAGTGCAGCGCTGTGAATACTTTCCAGATGCACCGTACAGCCAACATGTGAACACAGCATTAGTTGAGAAAACTCAAAATACTTATGTGCAGCTGATTGATAATGATACGATATACTTTATTATCCCAAAAATGGAAATTAATTTTGGACTCATATACTGCATACAATGCACGATAAAAACAAAGAAAAAAAAAACAAAAATGACCCAATGATTAGTTTTTTAATAAAAATCTTTGGGGAGTGTTTGCCCTTTTATAGAGGTAGAAAACCCCAGCTTGAGTGATTAAAAGCTTGATAACATATTTGTTCCGTCCTCCCACTAAACCAGTTGATGGTAATTTGTGGAAATGCTCAGGAAGCTCGATCTAATCAGTGAAATCACTTGTTTTAGATGCACAGATAGAGTAATATGTGGTTGGACTTTTTGTCTCTGAAGCCAGGGTTTCCACCTCTGGCCCTTTATTATGGTTAGATATTTCATCAGAGCATAAAGTATTTTTTGTTGAATTCTTCCTTTCTTCTCTGTGTGCAGGTTCACATTGGTTACCTCCCTGATAACAGAGTCCTGGGTCTCAGCAAACTGGCGAGGTGAGTGAAGCAACCAGAACATTTTATAATAACACACACACACACGTACTTGTATGTATGTGTTACATGCACGCACAAGTATGAGCTGACTTGCGATTAAGCTGATTATGCAAAGGTTTGTGTGTATCATTGTAGAATCTGATCCCACTGACCCCAATACCTTCAGGCTTATGGCTGACACAGCCCCAGCTGGAACCACACAGCAGCTCCTCCATTCACATTTATCAGACCGACGGCAAGTGTTAGAGTTTGCTCCTGTTCACCAGAGGGCAGTATCTGAACATCAGCTGGCAACCTGAAAACAAAAACCATGTTGTGATGCGATTTACGAGGTTATGTTTGAAGAACAAAGAGTCCGTATTGTATTATACAACATATGGTATATGAAGACCGCTTTTACTTCTTCAGATCGACTGTGTTTGGGAGCTTTGACTTTTACTTGCGTGACATTTAGTTGGAGGATGACAGGGTTGCGTTTGTCGTAGTCGTTTTGCTCACAAAGAAACCCAACTGGTTCCAGAGGAACACTGGGTCGATTGTTGGAGGGATGTCAACTGCTGTTCGAGTCGCAGCTGTGCAGGAAATGAAAATAAAAGTGTAGGGGGGGCACAAGTACAGAAACTGGAAAGGGCACTTGGTTCATTTAATTTATTCGGCGCTAAATCAGAAAAGTCATCTTGAGGTGCTACACATAAGCAAGGTTTAAAATTTACCAAGAGTAAGCATATTGGGGACAGCTGGTAAGGAAAAACCTTTTTATTATTATTATTATTATTATTATTGGAAGAAATTTAAGCAGACCATCTGCTTTGGCCATGCTAACCAATAATACAAAAGCACAACAAAGAATCGTCATAAGTGTTCAGAACAGAAGACGGCTCAAAAGACAACCAACAGGTGAAGATTAGCGTCCCAGTGAAATGGACTCCATTGATACCAGATCAGTCATTGAGCCCTGATGCCACCATATCCAACAAGCAAGTTCTGGAGTTCCAAAGGTCCCATCTGGACTGCACACGTGCAGAAAGGTCCCATTGAGACATGATGTAACATGAGTTCATCTCACACACATTCATTTAATTCTTTCATTGTGGACATTCCAGCTGCGTCACGCTCATCTGAGTGCATTCCTCTGCCAACGCCCAAACATACATACCAGCAGAGCTATAAAAAAGCGTAATGAATTTCCTGACTCCACTTGCCTATTATTATTAACAACACAGAGGTACAGAGGGTTGACAGTGTGAAATTTCTTGGTGTGACCCTTTCTAATGATTTGAGCTGGCATGCTAACACTCAAGCTATTGCCAAAAAGTCCAGATAGCGGCTCTATTTTCTACGTAAACTTAAGGAGTTTACTCTAAATAAGTACATTCTTTTAAATTTTTATCACTGTGCTGTTAAAAGTCTCCTTATAAACTGTATCTCTGTGTGGTTTGGAAATCTTACATGTAAAGAAAAAAGTTTTAAACAGAGGTGGTGCGTTCTGCTCGCAGGGTTATAGGCTGTGAGCTGCCAGGCCTGGAGGACATTTTTAAAGGCAGGCTTCTTTCGCGGGCATTACTGATCATTACTGACCCCACCCATCCTGCTAAGAATATATTTGAGCTTCTTCCTTCTGGGAAACGCTATCGTTCTATTAAATGCACCACGTCTCGCCATGTAAACAGCTTCTTTCCACAAACTGTGATGGCTTTGAACTGTGCACACTGACTGACAAGCACTTTACTATTTTTATGATCTCTTATTGCTCTTATTGCTTTTATTGTGGCAAGTGTTATCTATTTATTCATTTATTATTTATTATGTCTTTGTGTCCATGTTTTTAAAATGTATGTTTATGCACACTAAGCTCTTGCAACGTTTTTTCCAATGTAGTTTTACTGCAAATGGCAAATAAACTGAAACTGAAAAACTTTTTGCAGGTCCCTCTCACATGTAATTGCTTCTTTTTCAGGTCAGACCGTACAGTTTCAGCGTAGTTTGTACAACCCCTGGCAAAAATTATGGAATCACCGGCCTCAGAGGATGTTCATTCAGTTTAATTTTGTAGAAAAAAAAGCAGATCACAGACATAACACAAAACTAAAGTAATTTCAAATGGCAACTTTCTGGCTTTAACACTATAAGAAATCAGGGAAAAAATTGTGACAGTCAGTAACGGTTACTTTTTTAGACCAAGCAGAGGAAAAAAAATATGGAATCACTCAATTCTGAGGAAAAAATTATGGAATCATGAAAAACAAAAGAACGCTCCAACACATCACTAGTATTTTGTTGCACCACCTCTGGCTTTTATAACAGCTTGCAGTCTCTGAGGCATGGGCTTAATGAGTGACAAACAGTACTCTTCATCAATCTGGCTCCAACTTTCTCTGATTGCTGTTGCCAGATCATCTTTGCAGGTTGGAGCCTTGTCATGGACCATTTTCTTCAACTTCCAAAGATTTTCAATTGGATTAAGATCTGGACTATTTGCAGGCCATGACATTGACCCTATGTGTCTTTTTGCAAGGATTGTTTTCACAGTTTTTGCTCTATGGGAAGATGCATTATCATCTTGAAATATGATTACATCATCCCCAAACATCCTTTCAATTGATGGGATAAGAAAAGTGTCCAAAATATCAATGTAAACTTGTGCATTTATTGATGATGTAATGACAGCCATCTCCCCAGTGCCTTTACCTGACATGCAGCCCCATATCATCAATGACTGTGGAAATTTACATCTTCTCTTCAGGCAGTCATCTTTATCTCACTGGAACGGCACCAAACAAAAGTTCCAGCATCATCACCTTGCCCAATACAGATTCAAGATTCATCACTGAATATGACTTTCATCCACTCATCCACAGTCCACGATTGCTTTTCCTTAGCCCATTGTAACCTTGTTTTTTTTCTGTTTTGGTGTTAATGATGGCTTTCGTTTACCTTTTCTGTATGTAAATCCCATTTCCTTTAGGTGGTTTCTTACAGTTCGGTCACAGACGTTGACTCCAGTTTCCTCCCATTCGTTCCTCATTTGATTTGTTGTGCATTTTCGATTTTGAGACATATTGCTTTAAGTTTTCTGTCTTGACGCTTTGATGTCTTCCTTGGTCTACCAGTATGTTTGCCTTTAACAACCTTCCCATGTTTGTATTTGGTCCAGAGTTTAGACACAGCTGACTGTGAACAACCAACATCTTTTGCAACATTGCGTGATGATTTACCCTCTTAAAAGTTTGATAATCCTCTCCTTTGTTTCAATTGACATCTGTCGTGTTGGAGCCATGATTCATGTCAGTCCACTTGGTGCAACAGCTCTCCAAGGTGTGATCACTCCTTTTAGATGCAGACTAATGAGCAGATCTGATTTGATGCAGGTGTTAGTTTTGGGGATGAAAATTTACAGGGTGATTTCATAATTTATTCCTCAGAATTGAGTGAGTCCATATTTTTTCCTTCTGCTTGGTCTAAAAAGTAACCGTTACTGACTGCCACAATTTTTTTTTCTTGATTTCTTATAGTGTTTCTTAGAAAGTTGCCATTTGAAATGACTTTAGTTTTGTGTCATGTCTGTGAACTGAATGAACATCCTCCGAGGCCAGTGATTCCATAATTATTGCCTGTTTTGGAAGACCACGTCCAGAAATACTTTAACTCCTTATTGTGAAAATTACTGAATAAATGGAGTGTTTTTTGTTTTTTTAAAGAAGATCCTCTGTTAAGGTTTTGACAATGTCATATGGAACCCCAAAATGCAGGCAGCAAGTGCAAAAAACCAGGGTCCGTTTCCCTGAAGCAACTCAAAGCCCTCTCAAAGAGCTTCTGATTTAGCTTAAAATTTCCTGGAATCCTAGCCAAAGAGAGACCTAAGAGATGTCTGAGAGCAAGTCTGAGCAAGGAGGGGGCGTCTTTGTGATGAAGCAGGGTTGACCCCGTTGCAAGGTGTGGCACAGTCCTCTAAGAGCTGTGATTGGTTGTTGGAAGAGGGATGAGAAATAACAAAAAACAACAACAACAAAATGCAAAAAGAATAACTGGTGCAGCACAGAAATAAGTGCAAAAAGTCTTTAATAAGGTGCTGAAAGGAAAAAAAATTGTTCAAAGGGACTGACGTTTCGATGTGAGAGTCACATCTTCCTCAGTCCTGCACAAACAGAGATGGTACAGCTTAAATACTAATAAGAAGCAGGTGCTTTCAAAAGGGCATGACCATCCATCAGGCACAACACTCACTCAATTAGTAATCAATTCGATTAGAAACACACTGTCCCAAAACACACATGACTAAAACCAGACTAAAAACAATTAAAGAAAACAAGTAAATTTTAGATCTTCATTCAAACCAAAAGGTTCCAAAGTGCCTAAAGTATAAATCCAAAATGCTTCTCTACATTAAGAGTTTTTTGATGATGTCACCACCTCTGGGTGGAACTATAATTCTCTCAATCCCCCAAAATTTTAAAGATGCTGGAGAGCCATGACCGGCCTGTTTGTAGTGCCTTGCCATGGCATAAGTTAAATTCTGAGTATGGATTGCCGTTTTATGTTCAGCTATCCGTAATTTAAGTTGACGTTTCGTTTGGCCAACATATGCCAAGCCACAGGGGCATTTTAAAATATATACTACATGAGTGTTATTACAATTGATAAATGAAGAAATAGGATATTGCTTACCAGTGCGAGGATGAGAGAAACATGAAGCATTAGTAGAAATTGAACAATGTGCACAATTACCACACCTAAAGAAACCTTTTGGTGAGCTGGAGGGCCAGGCAGTTGAGGCGGGAATGATCATATCTGAATGAACAAGTCTGTCACGAATATTTCGGGCACGCCTAAATATAAATTTGGGCGGTTCAGCACAGATGTCTTTAAGTGTGGGATCACTCTTCAGAATGTGCCTTTATAAATTATGTTTTTTATTGTTCCCGCAAATGGAGTATAGCAGGTAGAAAAAAAACAATTTAGATGTTGAAGAGGATTTAGATTTTTTCTTAAGTAAAGAGGCACGATCAGTATTTAGAGCTCTGTCCCATGCTTTGTCAATGTTAATTCTACTATAGCCACGTTGTTCAAATAGAGTTGCTAGATGGGCTGCTTTTAACAAAGTCCATGGTAGAACTGCAATTTCTTCTAACTCGCAAGAACTGACCCACTCGTATGTTCCGAACTAAATGGGGTGGATGATTACTATCAGCTCTCAATAAAGTATTTCTACTAAGAGGTTTACGATAAATAGTTGATTGCAAAGAATTATTGACATCCTTATAAATAGTGAGGTCTAAAAAAATCTATAGAATGAGAATTATAGTTTATATTATATAATTATAAGTAGGAGCACTCTGTGCTCCTACTTATGAATGGACAGTGAAATCAACCTGATCATATAATCTGAACTGTGAAAAGAAATTGTTATGATAATGAAACTCAGCAAAATTAAATTAATTGTTACACAGTTTGAAATTGTTTGAACATATGTCATTCATATGCTGATTATTTCTATATTAAAACTGTACATGCATGAGTTTTAGTAAATTCATTGTAAGTACACAATATAATTGTAAATATGTAAAAAATACATGCATGACACAAGTGAAAACACTTATTCCCATTGTATTGCATTTAAAAATCAAATGACAAAATAGAATAATAAAACAACATAATAATAATACTGATAATAAGAAAAATAATTTTAATATTAATAGTGTGTATATGATAACATGAACCTAAACAATTTAAAAAACAGTCAATTAACTTAAAATATTAAGTAGGTCAAGCTGGTAGTGTGTTACTGACTCACCGTCATCATACATATGGAGAATATCTCTGCTTCCTCTCTGTCTTTTCTGCCATCTTCTCTGTTTAAGACACTCTTAGGCTTCTTAAAACTCCTCCTCCCTACTCTTACCAGTTTGGCAACTTTGGTACTCTCTTAAGGCATAAGGTGCTTTGGGGACAATTTTCATTTTACCAAGGGAAAATTCTAAGAAATGTCTAAGAATTCAAGGAATTCTAAGATTTTTCTTAGACTAACATCACAAGGAGCTAGCCCAAATAAAACCAATATACTCCAATCACTGACAAAGAGTGAGGTGTGGGAAAAGGGTCCAAAAACACACAGAACAGAGTTCAAACTGAGTCACAAGGAATGAATCAAAAACACAGCAGCACAAGCAATCTCTTAATACTCACCAAAAACATGAAGCAACGTGAAACAACTGGCAAAAGATCAGGAACAAAGGTGTGGCTTAAAAGCAAAATCAACTGATACGGAAATGAACAGGTGTGTGGCAACAAAAAGGTGGCTAGAACATCTAAAGGAAGTAGAACAACATGTAACCTAAGAAGAATCACAAGACCAAAAACACAAGGTGACTAAACAATCAATCAATCAATTTTATTTATATAGCACCAAATCACAACAAACAGTTGCCCCAAGGCGCTTTATATTGTAAGGCAAGGCCATACAATAATTATGCAAAAACCCAAACGGTCAAAACAACCCCCTGTGAGAAAGCACTTGGCGACAGTGGGAAGGAAAAACTCCCTTTTAACAGGAAGAAACCTCCAGCAGAACCAGGCTCAGGGAGGGGCAGTCTTCTGCTGGGACTGGTTGGGGCTGAGGAAGAGAACCAGGAAAAAGACATGCTGTGGAGGGGAGCAGAGATCAATCACTAATGATTAAATGCAGAGTGGTGCATACAGAGCAAAAAGAGAAAGAAACGCTCAGTGCATCATGGGAACCCCCCAGCAGTCTAAGTCTATAGCAGCATAACTAAGGGATGGTTCAGGGTCACCTGATCCAGCCCTAACTATAAGCTTTAGCAAAAAGGAAAGTTTTAAGCCTAATCTTAGAAGTAGAGAGGGTGTCTGTCTCCCTGATCTGAATTGGGAGCTGGTTCCACAGGAGAGGAGCCTGAAAGCTGAAGGCTCTGCCTCCCATTCTACTCTTACAAACCCTAGGAACTACAAGGAAGCCTGCAGTCAGAGCGAAGCGGTCCTAAGATAAGATGGGACCTGATTATTCAAAACTTTATAAGAAAGAAGAAGAATTTTAAATTCTATTCTAGAATTAACAGGAAGCCAATGAAGAGAGGCCAATATGGGTGAGATATGCTCTCTCCTTCTAGTCCCTGTCAGTACTCTAGCTGCAGCATTTTGAATTAACTGAAGGCTTTTCAGGGAACTTTTAGGACAACCTGATAATGAATTACAATAGTCCCCTAGAGGAAATAAATGCATGAATTAGTTTTTCAGCATCACTGAGACAAGACCTTTCTAATTTTAGAGATATTGCGTAAATGCAAAAAAGCAGTCCTACATATTTGTTTAATATGTGCATTGAATGACATATCCTGATCAAAATGACTCCAAGATTTCTCACAGTATTACTAGAGGTCAGGGTAATGCCATCCAGAGTAAGGATCTGGTTAGACACCATGTTTCTAAGATTTGTGGGGCCAAGTACAATAACTTCAGTTTTATCTGAGTTTAAAAGCAGGAAATTAGAGGTCATCCATGTCTTTATGTCTGTAAGACAATCCTGCAGTTTAGCTAATTGGTGTGTGTCCTCTGGCTTCATAGATAGATAAAGCTGGGTATCATCTGCGTAACAATGAAAATTTAAGCAATGCCGCCTAATAATACTGCCTAAGGGAAGCATGTATAAAGTGAATAAAATTGGTCCTAGCACAGAACCTTGTGGAACTCCATAATTAACCTTAGTCTGTGAAGAAGATTCCCCATTTACATGAACAAATTGTAATCTATTAGATAAATATGATTCAAACCACTGCAGCACAGTGCCTTTAATACCTATGGCATGCTCTAATCTCTGTAATAAAATTTTATGGTCAACAGTATCAAAAGCAGCACTGAGGTCTAACAGAACAAGCACAGAGATGAGTCCACTGTCTGAGGCCATAAGAAGATCATTTGTAACCTTCACTAATGCTGTTTCTGTACTATGATGAATTCTAAAACCTGACTGAAACTCTTCAAATAGACCATTCCTCTGCAGATGATCAGTTAGCTGTTTTACAACTACCCTTTCAAGAATTTTTGAGAGAAAAGAAAGGTTGGAGATTGGCCTATAATTAGCTAAGATAGCTGGGTCAAGTGATGGCTTTTTAAGTAATGGTTTAATTACTGCCACCTTAAAAGCCTGTGGTACATAGCCAACTAATAAAGATAGATTGATCATATTTAAGATCGAAGCATTAAATAATGGTAGGCCTTCCTTGAGCAGCCTGGTAGGAATGGGGTCTAATAGACATGTTGATGGTTTGGATGAAGTAACTAATGAAAATAACTCAGACAGAACAATCGGAGAGAAAGAGTCTAACCAAATACTGGCATCACTGAAAGCAGCCAAAGATAACGATACGTCTTTGGGATGGTTATGAGTAATTTTTTCTCTAATAGTTAAAATTTTATTAGCAAAGAAAGTCATGAAGTCATTATTAGTTAAAGTTAAAGGAATACTCGGCTCAATAGAGCTCTGACTCTTTGTCAGCCTGGCTACAGTGCTGAAAAACCTGGGGTTGTTCTTATTTCCTTTAATTAGTGATGAGTAGTAAGATGTCCTAGCTTTACGGAGGGCTTTTTTATAGAGCAACAGACTTTTTCCAGGCTAAGTGAAGATCTTCTAAATTAGTGAGACGCCATTTCCTCTCCAACTTACGGGTTATCTGCTTTAAGCTGCGAGTTTGTGAGTTATACCACGGAGTCAGGCACTTCTGATTTAAAGCTCTCTTTTTCAGAGGAGCTACAGCATCCAAAGTTGTCTTCAATGAGGATGTAAAACTATTGACGAGATACTCTATCGCACTTACAGAGTTTAGGTAGCTACTCTGCCCTGTGTTGGTATATGGCATTAGAGAACATAAAGAAGGAATCATATCCTTAAACCTAGTTACAGTGCTTTCTGAAAGACTTGTAGTGTAATGAAACTTATTCCCCACTGCTGGGTAGTCCATCAGAGTAAATGTAAATCTTATTAAGAAATGATCAGACAGAAGGGAGTTTTCAGGGAATACTGTTAAGTCTTCAATTTCCATACCATAAGTCAGAACAAGATCTAAAATGAAAAAAAAAAAAAAAAAAAAAAAAAAAAAAAAAAAAAAAAAAAAAAAAAAAAAAAAAAAAAAAAAAAAAAAAAAAAAAAAAAAAAAAAAAAAAAAAAAAAAAAAACAAAAAAAAAAAAAAGTGGTGACTCATTTACATTTTGAGCAAAGCCAATTGAGTCTAATAATAGATTAAATGCAGTGTTGAGGCTGTCATTCTCAGCATCTGTGTGGATGTTAAAATCGCCCACTATAATTATCTTATCTGAGCTAAGCACTAAGTTAGACAAAAGGTCTGAAAATTCACAGAGAAACTCACAGTAACGACCAGGTGGACGATAGATAATAAATAAAACTGTTTTTTGGGACTTCCAATTTGGATGGACAAGACTAAGAGTCAAGCTTTCAAATGAATTAAAGCTCTGTCTGGGTTTTTGATTAATTAATAAGCTGGAATGGAAGATTGCTGCTAATCCTCCGCCTCGGCCCGTTCTACGAGCATTCTGGCAGTTAGTGTGACTCGGGGGTGTTGACTCATTTAAACTAACATTCATCCTGCTGTAACCAGGTTTCTGTAAGGCAGAATAAATCAATATGTTGATCAATTATTATATCATTTACTAACAGGGACTTAGAAGAGAGAGACCTAATGTTTAATAGACCACATTTAACTGTTTTAGTCTGTGGTGCAGTTGAAGGTGCTATATTATTTTTTCTTTTTGAATTTTTATGCTTAAATAGATTTTTGCTGGTTATTGGTGGTCTGGGAGCAGGCACCGTCTCTACGGGGATGGGGTAATGAGGGGATGGCAGGGGGAGAGAAGCTGCAGAGAGGTGTGTAAGACTACAACACAAACAACCTCTAGGGGTAAGTAGAAATAAAACATAACTGAGAACACAAAACCCCACAGAGGAAGTGACAGAACCAAAATATAAATCCAAGTGCACAAAAGTAAAAACCACCATGGAACTCAAAGGTGTAAAAAGTGTAACATAAGGAAAAACTCACAAGATGAACTAACACATGTAAAGTGGCAATCAAAAACAAATTACAAAAACTAAGTCAAGAACTCAAACCGAAAAGCAACATGGAGCTCAGCATAAAGCGCTACAGTGGAAAAAATTAAAGATATACACATTTAACATGTTCTAAAAGTTAAATATTGATGTGAAAAACATTTGTACGTTATTTTACACGACACAAATTGTTCTGTATCCCAGAAAAAAAAGCACTGGATGGAAAAATCCCTGTTTTTTTTTTTTTTTTTGTTTGTTTTGTTTTTAAAACAGGGATTTTTTTTAATTTTTTTATTGTGTTATTGTTTCCCATTTATATAAACAAATAATCAAATTTAAACCCAAGTCAGTGCTCCCGAGATTTTATTAATATAATTATTTTTGTTCATGTACGGCATCAGTTGTGATAAAAGCACAAATTGTTGAAAGTCAAATGTTTGGATAAATGTAGAGAGATAAGTAACAGTCAGTCCAATGTGAATGTGTTTTTATCAAATAGTAATAACACTGTATTCTAATCCATGTAATAGACTTTATTATAGTTCTGTCATCTTGGCAATATGGGAAAATATGCTTTTCATGACTAAACTGAGCAAGAAAATGGGACTGAGAAATAGCTCTCAATTAGCTTATTGATTACACCAAATCGCATGTCATATGTCAAAATTTTCTGGGGGAGGTCCCCTAGACCCCCTACTAGGAGCAGCAGCCCTGACCTCATGGAAAAATAACCTTTTGTTTCCTTTTCAAGCGTCACTCAGATCACAGATTTATTCACACCCGCGTTCTCCTCAGCCATCCTTCGTCTCCTCAGCTTTCTGCTCTTGATGAAAATAAAGCCCATTAAGGATTTATAAAAACAAAAAAAAAGTAGAAAGTATATTAAAATTACACAGATAACAATATGCTATTCATTATGAGTGAATGAGGTTAGAGAGGTGGGGCTATGACATCATCATTTCAGAAATGTACCGTATTGTTTGTCCAGACAAAGATGTGAAGGTGGCATTTTCAGATTTATCCACGCCCGGGATCCCCTTTTCCCCCCAAAAAGTATCATCTTTGACCACTGAAAGCTCAATTTCTGTGTGGATGAAACATTCATAAGATGAAAAATTTACACGGCTAGACCTAAACCCGTTACCTTGTGGATGTGGCCTAAATGAGGACATGCAAAGGATTAATAAGGATGAATAAAGGATAGCTATGAAGAGAGGAAAGGGAGTTGGTCCAGATGACATGCCAGTTTCCCAGCATCACCTCTAAATGTCACCAAAGGAACAATACATCTAGAAACATGTATATGCCAGCCAAGAAGTTGGCATGGAGCACTGCACATATCCAGTTATTTCACTTTTGATACATCTGGACATACACCACATTTCTGTGTGTGGGCGATTCTTAGACTACGGGCACTTATGTTCTTTGATCATATTGTATGAAAAACAGAAAAAAGGGGAAATTTCACACTTTTATAGTTATCTTTACAATGAAAGTGTTAAGAAATTTGTTCTAGTAGTCTATGATGACTTTTTCACCTTTTTTCAGCATCATTATATGCAAATATTGCCGTTTTGTGCTTGTCCCACACCCAGACTTTTGATCTTCGATGATAAAAATGAATGGTAAAACGTTTTTTCTAATGCTTTAAAATATCTCTGAATAAAATATCAGTAAAATAATCAAAATATAATTGGGGTATTCAATGTCATACAACCGTTGTGATTTTTTTTAAACAAAATGTAGTTGTCCCACACTATTGCCGTAATTTCCACCACAACACTATAATGTCCCTTTAAACAGTTTGTATGAAAGATTGTTTGGGTAGTTTCTATGGAGATAAACAGTGACATCAGAGCACATGTATATAGCGCCAAATCACAACAAACAGTTGCCCCAAGGCGCTTTATATTGTAAGGCAATGGTGTGGTAGTTAAAGAATCACCCGTGTACGCAACCTTTGTACATGAGGTCCCTGGTCCAAGACCTATTTAGAAGACCAGAAATATGCAAGCAGGTATCTAGAACTGGAGTTTTATCAGCATCCAATATAAACCGTATACCAAATCCTAGTGCTGTGGTGATGCGGAACAACCAAGGAAAGCAGAAAGGAACCAAAAGGGAGGGGAGAAAAAAGAAACCCTGCAGACTTCACACGCTATCCCCAATTGTTTTGAAGACAGTTTTTAAACTTGCAGTGAGGAAGTGTCACAGAGGTGTCTTCTTTCTCTCCTTCAGGATTGTTGAAATCTACAGCCGGCGGCTACAAGGTACCTGCAGTACTCTCCTGTCATTCAGTAGTCTTCCTAAAAACATATCTGGTCAGAGTTCTCGGCCTCAGTGCTGTTTGTTCTGTCTTATGTCTTTTCACCTTTGTCTGTTTGTCCTCAGTTCAAGAGCGGTTGACTAAACAGATTGCGGTGGCGATTACAGAGGCCCTGAAGCCAAACGGGGTTGGCGTTGTCATCGAGGCAACGTAGGTTCACTTCAGCATAACGTGCCATTCATGTTATCAGTAATTTTTCTCTCCACCAGTCCTGTGTGTCTTTGCGCCTGTGTCAAAGACATCAGAAAGACGACTGGGCAGATTTTCCTTGTGGACAGATTTATTTATTTTTTGGTCATAGAAAAATAGAAATTTTCATTTTGCTCTCTCTTTTCTGTCTGCATAACATTGTAAATAAGCGAAGTGCACATCTCGGGTTGCGTGGTACATTATGGGTACGCTAAATTTTCGGCTACAATCCACATGCTATAACGGCGGAAAGCAGTGAGGAGTGCTATGATTTGGATCATTTCAACCACTGGAAAGTTGATGATTTAAAGTGTTTTTGTAAGCTCCGCGGATTACCTGTTACAACCACGACTACGTACGGCAGTGGACAGAAATGGAAAGAAGCCCTTGCGTATGCTGCATCGTTACAGAAACTACCGTTGGTGCCGACAAAGGAGGAAGAGAGAGCTGCTGTTGAAAATGACCAGTCCTTGTTGATAGTTGGAGACAAACAAATTTATGACCCCTTGAAGGCGACTGACGGATGATTAGATTAGATGAAGTCCAGAGTCTGAAACTGTGTGTACTGCAGAATATTTGCTAAGCAGGGATGAGAAATCGCTACTCCGCCGGCTTTGTAATGACTACAAGGAAGCTCTCACATATAACCTCTTTGGTGTCATGTTTGTTTTGATAAATGGTAAATGGACCGCTTTTACATCTGCATCAGATGCTCAAAGCGCTTTACAATTATGCCTCACATTCACCCTGATGTGAGGGTGCTGCCATACTGGGAGCAATAGGGGATTAAAGACCTTGGCCAAGGGCCCTTAGTGATTTTCCAGTCAGGCGTGGATTTGAACCGAGGATCTTTTGGTCTCAAGCCCAACACCTTAACCACTAGACCATCACCTCCCCCTGATAAGTTGACAGACATATGATATGTGCATGCATACAGTTCGTTTATAGAACATGTCAATATTACGCCACATCATTCATGGTGCGACATTACAGTCATAGCCAATGCACGAAAACGGCGTCATTAGCCACATTATAATTCGGCACAGTTTCAGGATATTGACAAAATAAATGTGTGCAAGAAACTTGCAATTTTAGTCCATCTTTTACGTCCGTCTGGATCTTTCTTTTCTGTGGGGAAATTGTGTAGAATGAACAGAGGTTTACAACCACATTTCTTCTTCTTTCTGTCTTTGGGTGGACTCGGCAGAGCCTTGCAATTGTGTGTTTTCAGCCAACTTTCAAGCCTATAAATTGCATTCAAGCATTTGAAAAGCACAATGCGCACCTGTCATTACTGTATGCATCGCTTAAGGCTTAAAGCCTTTGAAACAATCTCTGTAAGGCTTAACTTTTACAGTCCGCTAATGCTACTGTATACAAAATTCAATGGGAGCGGTATGAGTTTGGTAGCTGGAATTTTTGCCCCGTTTGACCCACGCATGCACAGATGCGTTGCGCACTTCGCTGATTGAGGGAAGCCATTAACACTAATATATATATATACACACACACACATACTGTATATACATGCAAAAGCCAAAACTAACTAACTTGTGAGATCACATCATGGAGGATGGAGTGTGGAATAATACTCAAAGACAAATGATGTGGGAAATGTTCAAACTCGTGCATCACACAGCAGTTGCCTGTGTCTGTGTGTGTGTGTATTCACACGAGGCAGATGGTTCCAGAGTGGCCATCATTTCACTGAGTTATTCCTTTTGTTGTTTTTGCCCTCGTTACCACACTTTCCCCTCACATCTCTTCTTCTGCTCCTCTTCCTCAGCCACATGTGCATGGTGATGCGTGGCGTTCAGAAGATGAACAGTAAGACCGTCACCAGCACCATGTTAGGAGTTTTCCGAGAAGACCCCAAGACCCGCGAGGAGTTTCTCACACTGATCCGGAGCTGAGGAGGCCAAAGCTGCTCCTCCTCCTCCTGTTGCCTGGGGTTACCTCATCTACACTAGCCAGCTACTATGTGCATATGTGTGTATGTGTTTTTAAAATATGATGAAAATCAGTGACTGTTGATTCAGTTTTCGTTTAAAGTCATTTTACTCTTCAGATGACCTCGGTGACTTCTCCCTGGGTGGCGGTGTGAAAGGTCATGTTAACTGACGGTGTGTGTGTGTGTGTTTTAGATGACTTTAACCCTTTTTGTAGATAAAATATCAGTGACCTCAGAAACCAGGAAGAGATTTTACTTTCAGGTCCACTCATTAAAGTCAGTCAAAGATTAAAAATGTGGAAATATTGTGTGACCAGATTTACTTTACCCCTCGTTTGATCACTTACGGCTGAAGTTGCTTCATCTTTAATTAAAATCATGATTAGGGACAATTTGGCATCATTTAATTAATTTCAATGTAATTCACTGTGACCAGGGGATCAGCGCCCAAATCACACCATCCGTCTGATACTGATGACCTCAAGCAGCGGCCAAAAATATCACAAATTGTCGTTTCAAAATTTGCGATTGTATAAAATTTCACGTGAGTCCTATCATCTTATTACTCTTGTTATTCAGGTAGCCAACAAGGTAGCATTCAAACTTACTATATGAAGGAAGACCCCTATGACAAGAGGGCGAGTCTTGCACAGTTGCTACAATGGCTTGCTGACGTTAGTGGGCATGTAGATACAAAACTACCTTGTTAAAGGTGCTAGAAATGATTTAATGGCAGTAGATGACACACCAGCATCTGAGGACCAGATCATCAACGTCCCCCACTCATTGAGAAGAAACATCAGTTGCAGCTCTTTAAGGAATCTCTGTGTGTGAAAAGCCAGAACTTTGTTGATTCTAGTCTGACCGCGTTGTTTGTTAGATGACTCTTTAGCCTCCGAGTGTCGATTCTTCGATAAATTTATGAGTTTCACGATGCAGGATTCACATGCACCACATGCCCAGGCGTGGGACATGGCCTGTCCACCTATAAACAAGGATCAGATAAATTCAAATTACAACACACACAGAGGGAGTGTTGGTGCATTCTGCACACAGGAAGCTGTTACATCACTACTACACAGCTTTACATAGAAACTAGTTCAGACAAGTCACATTTGTGAAGCTTTATTAGGGCAGCAGCACACAGAGTTCAATGCGATAAGCTAATGGGGCCATGCAATAGAGTGAAACAGATAGCGGAAAAAAGTACAGCAAAAAGTCCAAAAGTGTATACACTCACACAGCAAGACAAGCAATGAATGACAAGGATCTCTTCAGGCCTCATATAATGATGATTATCTGCATAGTGGCAACACTGGAGCATCTGTGGGACTCGCACAAAGTTACTAATGTCACTGAACTCTGACCCGTCTCTCCACGAGGACACAAGTACACTCCCAATGCAAATTCTGAAATCACCCACAGTCTTCAGTCAGTTTCTTTAATTTCCTTTAATTATCAGCTAGTTTTTGGCAAAATGCACAGAATGTGTTGCACCAGGCGCCCCCTTGTGGCATATAAGCTCATCCACTCAGCCCTGAAAATCTGAGTTTTGTACCATTGCCGGAAAAAAAACAAAACAAAATTAATCAATTAAACAACTTACTTATTTTAGCAACTGCCACACATCTCTCAGGATGTTTAAGATTAATCTACTCAGTCAGAGAAAACTGCATCAGATGCAAGTGGGGTTTTTTTCCCCCCTTTTTCTGTTGATCTGACTACAAATACAAAATAACTTATTTTTTTCCTGTTTATATATATATATATATATATGTGTGTGTGCGCGCGCGCAAATCTTACCCCGACTCAATACCCAAAGCAGTTTTGCTAGTGATCCTGTTACTAAACCAGCATGTGGATGCCTGTGGGGAAAATAAATAAATAAAAAACAGATTTCAGCAACTGCAGAATCAATAAAACAGTATGAGTTCAGGGTCAGCAGGGTTCAGTTTCAGTGTCATTGATTCATGAGTTTGGGGGAAAGGTGCCTCTGCTTCCTCACGTCACAGATGAGGGGGGAACAAAATATCTAGCTGTGACAGCTGAGTAAACCTTGTATTTACTGGTTGGCTTTTTGTTTCTTTTTTCTGAACAAGTGTTAAACTTAATTTTATTGTTTTCGGCAGGCCCTCGCTGTCAGTTGTTCTGAGTTCATCTTCGGCAAATGTGTTTACGGGCCACAAGATTTGTGCACTGGATCGACAAACTTGTCTGCATCACTCCCAAACCAGCCCCCTCAACGCCCCTTGCATAAACGGTGTTGTGCTCCCCACAGACCACCTCTCCGGACTTACACATCTGCTCTCACTTTATTATACATAATTTAAGTCAACCTGCTATGACAACCAACTAATCCAACGGTGCCGTCTGTTGACCAGGATTCTGGTTCCTCCCAGCAACAGCAGCACCACTGATCCAGAAAAATGTATTCATCTGCCACAGACCACCACCAGAGGCCCGTTACCGAGCCCTGCACCTAGTTTAACGCCATGCCCAGCACTGAGTGTCCTGTCAGACACAATACAAACACACCATGTTGGGCCAGACACACAGTGCACGTGGCACAGTGCTTATGTGCAGAACAGTTACACAGAGGAAAAAAACAACATTGTCTTTCGCACAGCGCTGGGGGGCAGCACATACTGTCAGAACGGCATGGAGCAAAACGATTTGGAAATATTTCCAACAGACTGCCTTTGGAACAACAAAACTTAAAGATTGTTGTTCTTTGCAAGGATCTGGTTTGTGCCAACTCACCCAAAAACAAAACAAAAAAACCCAAACAAAAAAAAGAAGGGCAACGTGACAAGGCGCCACTGTGCTGCAGAAAAAAAAATTATATATATATATATATATATATATATAAAGAATGGTGTTTCTATTCAAGGCAAAAATGAAATACGCATGTGTGCAGCATGTGTGTCTGATGGGCACTGTGTGTGTGTGTCCTACCTCTGATTTTGGGAGCTTTTGTGACGTGGCGACTGTGTGTATGTGTGCAGTGGAACGCTGATGTCGTTTTTGTGGCCTTGTGGAGAAGCTGTCCGGCTCCATCACCACTGTCACTTTATGTACTGTGTTCAGTTCCAGCACTTTTTAAATCAAACTCAATAAATCTCAGTGTGATCACACAGACTGTGTTTAAGCGTTCATGTGAAGTAAGTCATTGTCAGGGCTTCAAACCGGGATTTTACTCACTGGTCTATTTGTCTTACCAACCTCGGTCATGATGTTTGGCTCTCAAGGCCAAACGGGGGAGACGTCATCATTCACACTCCCGCTTTCTACGTTGGGCCGTATAAATGCTGTCACGATGGTCTCAGTGTTAAGATTTCTATGTGTTTTTCAAAACTTTTTTTTTAAGTATTAGACTCGATAATCGTACATTTACCCGTTGGTTTCAAACCTCACACAATATCCAAAGCTCATTTCTAAAAAGCCCAGAGAGGAGAGTGGATCTGGGTTACTGGTGTGAAGGTCACTGTTGAAAAGAAAGATGCAAGTTGACTGCCACCATTTCTCAACATCTGGATGGCTCCTAAAAACAAAGATGAATAACTGAATCATTTTTAACTTTGAAAATACAGCAGCAGTTTAAGAAGTGCTGCAGGTTACCTGCCACCTCCATTTACACCCCCAGTGTGCGGTACATCTGCACATCCTTCACCTTCAGATGCAACTTTTCACAGTTGGAGGTTAAAAGGTTTAATAATTTTAAAAGACCCTGTATAATGATCAACAATTTGGCCTCATTCACCCAATTAAAAGACAAGTTCTTCCATCAACACACTTACGGATACCTACAAACGAGGAACTATGTCCTCCAAAATGTGCCTAGTTTTGAGTCTCTTGCTGAGAAAATTAGGCTTTTATAAACTTTTGCTGGGTCCTACTGATTCAAAACATTTGATCCCAGATTTTTTTTTTTTTTTAAAGTTCATCATCACACAACTCAAGACAACTTGTGAAGACTATCTGGGGCTCTAGACTGACTATACTCTTTGGGAGGAGAGTCTCAGTAGAATCTAGTACTGTTCCATTAATGCCAAATGTCAGTTAATCCAGTTTAAGATCATCCACACACTTCATTACTCAAAAGATACATAAAAATCGAACTCACCATCTCCCCTTTGTGTGATCGATGCAGTCTGCGAGTAGTTCCTTAGCTCACCTCTTCTGGACATGTCAAATTGTATGACTTTGGTGTGAACACTCAGAGCCAGAGGTGGTGCTGTTGGCTACAGTCCATCGTTATGTACTCAGTCTCCCTGTACTGGATGCACTGAACTCTGGATTCTATAGGACATGATGAAAATCTTAAAATTTCTAAGACTTGGCAGCCATTCCTGGACCATCCTATTCAATTTGAAGGAAAGCGTGGGCAGTAATTGGACTCAAGAATGAACCACCTACTTCTGCCGTGAAGATCTGTGTTTTAATTTAGAGTATGAGAGATGTAGCGGCATTTTTAGTTGTTTTGAACTGTACGCCTTTTTCAATCAATCAATCAATTTTTTTATATAGCGCCAATCACAACAAACAGTTGCCCCAAGGCGCTTTATATTGTAAGGCAAGGCCATACAATAATTATGTAAAACCCCAACGGTCAAAACGACCCCATGTGAGCAAGCACTTGGCTACAGTGGGAAGGAAAAACGCCCTTTTAACAGGAAGAAACCTCCAGCAGAACCAGGCTCAGGGAGGGGCAGTCTTCTAAAGTTTTAGTTACTCTTTTCTTTTTCATTATTTTTCACTGGTATAGTTTTTAGGTTAAATCTTAGTATTTTTGTATCTTACTATGTTGTTTTGGAAAAAACCTAATAAATGTATTTATTCAAAAAAGACCAGTTCATAGTTATTAATTCTAAACATCCTAGTTTTATTTTGGATGCTTACATTATTTTACTTTACATACAGAAATGGAATTATTTCACAAAAACTAAAAACTACCAGGGTCAAAATGATTAGCCACCTTAAGAACTGACCTTTTTGCTGAACTGTCACACAAACCACTGCTGTGCGATGATGTGCTTCAACATTGTAAAGCTCAGTGCTTGTTGAGGGTCACCTTCCAATGTACACACAGTAATAAAACCTTCAGTAAGAGTTTGAGCCGTCACTCGAGAAAACATCAAAAAGAACCAGTTTAGACTTGAGGAAAAGATTTGTTAATGCTCACAACGCAGGAGGGGGAGTTTCAACAGCATTTCCAGGTGTCAAGAACTTGTATCATCAAAAAATTCAGTCACACAGTAAAGAACACACCTGGCAGACGGAAGGAAGGTAAGATTTCAATAATAAATGGCATTAAATACCATTTATTCTGCACTGAAATGTGACTGAGGCAAAGGCCCAGATCACTATTTCATAAAATAAACAAAAAAATTTATGTAATTACAAGGTTTGCGAGTAATTAGTTGCATTAATCACAAGTAGATTTTTTTTTCCAACATATCGCCCCTTATATCGCAAAAAACACAGTCTCTCAAACACAAGAACAATAAGGAAAAAAATGCACTCTTGAAAACAATTCAAAATATATCTGCAAAATTTTTTATCACTTAATTATGGGTGTGTGTTACACCATTTTTCACTTTGGATGTCAAAAGATTTTTTTTTTGTGATTTTGAAATACAGCTGTTAATGGTCCGGAAGTGTATTCTGGAACCTCAGACAAAATAAACTTGCCATAGTTCACCGCAGTGTTAAACGCTTATGTTTTGTGCAGCCTGCCCGTCACTCCTTCGGCGGCATTGACATGTTCAACAAATCAGAGCCCAGTATCATCCAGGGCTTGACATAACCAATTTGCTCCACTGGCCCACAGGGCCAGTAGAATTTAGACGTTAGTGGCCCACAGTGTAGGAGCACTGGCCCATGGTTTTGCGTGCGAGAGTTCATGATATTCCACCCTGAAATCCTGCAAATAAAACTGCCTATATAATATAAATGAATCCAGAAAAAAAAAACCAAAAAAACAAAACATGAATAGTTTATGGACCTGAAATATAAACAACAAAAAAATAATTTATCAGAGGGCATTCACAAGTGTAAAAAAATAGTGACTCCCATAAAATTTAGAGGGCTTTTTTTTTTTTTTAGCAACCCTCAGAGTTGGCTAACTCAAGTCAGAAATGTAAATTATGGATGTAGGTCCATATCAAAACTAAAAAAGTATGCCTTGTGTGTATTGGAATTATAGATCTAAAAATGTTTAAAAAAATTATGCTTGGCTCCTTGCCTATGTTGTCACCGTGGGGTTTCCACAAAGGCAAGCTGGTTAGACTTTTAAACTAGCTTCAAAACAGCCAGGGGTCAACCAGGACAAGCATATACTTACTTGGTCAGCATATGATGGATAGGCCCTGCAGATTTGGCAGAAAACCTCATTCTTCGCTTGGTCATGACCAAGCCACGACCATTTCTGTGGCCAGGTCGGGACAAAACCTCTTTCTCTTGTTTCTTTCATAGAGCCTGTCTCTCTCCCTTAACTCATCATCACTAAGCTTCCTCTTCTGGCCAGTTCCTTTAGCAAACTCTTTCCTGGTTGTTGTCCGGGTTTGGGTGGTTGTAGTTTAAACATATTTCAATTCGAATTTCAAAGCGTTTTGTTAGATTTGAGTCTTGTTCATCTTCGTTTCCTGCAGCTTCCAGCACATTTAAAGATGGTAACAAACACAGCTGAAGATCGGTGACGGAAATGGCCGAACGGATGCTCCACACATCGACAACATACATTTCAATGTACACGAGATGGAGTGTGGTGCGAGACCAAAATAAACATGGTGGCCTCTGTGAAGTTTGATGACACGGAGATGTGAAGAAATTTGACTTTGCCGCTGCAAAATACGATAAAAATATAATTTTGCATATTTTTGTAGTGGCCAGAGCAGGCCATCATTTGATAAGTTGTACTGGCCCGAAAGTGGGCCAAATTGGCGCCGGGCCAGCGGGCAAATGGCTATGTCGAGCCACCTTCGTCCTCTGGGCCTGCCTTCCTGTTCTCGCAGTCCTGTCCCCTTGCTGTACTTCATTTGAGTGCATCAGTAAACCACATCGGTCCACAAGAATCTCAGCGTTTGAGACCACGCGTTTAGGCGTATTCGCAAAAGTATTGTATCGTATTTGCGTTTCTTCCACAGGGAGCCGGTGTTTTCAGAGCCTGAAAATGCTACTTTTCAAAAATGGGTTCCAGAGTGGATGAATTATTTAAACGTTGCCTTTACATCTTTGTGAAGACGAGCAACATGGAACTTTTCTGAAAAGATGTCAGTCCCAAACTCCCTAAACTGAGCTGCTCATAATGAACGACGCGTTGCCGTCAACGTTGAAGCTGAACAGAAGTTACTTTTTTGCAATAAGCTTCAGTTAGCCTACGTCTCACCAGACAAAATCTTAAGTTAACGTGGGTATTTAGTGGGGTTTCCAGTCCAGTCCAATGTGAGATTTAGCTAAATAATCCGGGATTACACTTCATGTTGATGGAATACCTCCCTGTTAAATTACATTTGTGAGTGTTTTTGTTTTGTAATTCATTGATACAGGTCACATCCAGGCCAGCACTCCACTGGTTTGCTTTGCATTTTGTACCTGTGGAAACCCGGTGTCACCAAATGAACAGTCCCCCCCTAAAAATCTGTCCACCCGCCTTCACTGCACATGCGTCATTCCTGAGCGTCAGCTGCGGTTCACGGATTATCACCTCATTTCTGATTCAAACTGCACTCCAGTCGTCATCTATCTCAGCGACAGATGTCTGAAGCTTTAGTACAACAATCATTTCCACAAATTCAGCATTATTTCATCATAAAAGATGGAGGAAGAGATCAGAGCGCAGCACCCAAATGAGCTGCTGCTGCTGCTGCTGTCGTGTTCACCGCGCCTCCATCATTTCAAAGCATCAGCAGCGACTCACCAATTATTGCCTCATTTCTGCTTAAAACGGCCCCGTTTCTGCTTAAAACTGGCTTTAGAATGATTTAGACGTTTTACTTTGTCATCTGATAGTTAATAATCACATTATTTCCTTTGATCGCTTTGGGTGAAGAGAGTCCGTTTCAGACGAGCTGCTAAGATCCAAAATGACGCATGCGCAGTGAAGGCAGGGGGGACCGTTCAGTCTGCAACACCGGTCCAACACAACACTTGGATATAAATCAGTGTAGAGATTTAAAGAAAACTTTAACAGTATTTTACACAAGGCGGCGGCTGTTTTTTTTTAAACCTTCTCACAAAGTGAAACCAATAAAAAGAAAAGTCAACCAAATGTAAGTTGACAAAAGATGAAAAGCTCAATTTGGTCAGGTCCATAACTATTTGGACAGTGGTGCCGTTTGTATTGTTGAAATAAAATGAGATGCATAAACACTTGCTCATTTTCTTACACAGCCCCTCCTTTTTAAGAGGCCATTAAGTAACTACACAGACTAAATATAAGGATTATAGTTCATGTAATCATCACTTTTACAGCCAATTTTGTTTAGACAAGTCAGGATGGATACGTGAACATTTCCAAATCACTGAATATGTCTTGGACTTTGTCATTAAGAAATATGTTTACACTGTACATACAGTCTATTTTTGTCTGTAATTTTTGATCAGCTGCACTTTTATAAACTAATGTTTCCCATAATGATCATTTCCATTTTAATTTCAATTCATACTCAAGCAAAAAACTCAGGGATGGTTCTGAGACCCATTTTCATGTTGCCACAGAGCACGCACACAGACGCTGAGGGAGTTGCACCTTTTTTATGAAGAACGAGCATGCCAAGTCACAGCATTCTGCTACGTCATGACAAATTTACAGCAAGATACGCTGGGTACCCCAAAAACATACACACAAACACCACAGTGTCACACTCACACACACACACACACACACACACACACACACACACACACACACACACACACACACACTTTTTTCTACAGACAATAATTCAGCACTTTATGTCAGCATTAAGTACCTAGAGTACAGAAATGACATACAGCACAGACCCAAAACTGGCCGGCCTGAGGTTACGTTCACACTGCACCCCTCAGATTCAAGCTCGTTTAGCGTTACCTGGCCCATATTTGAAATGGAAAACACTTTAGTTTTGTGAAACACGTGACCGCTAGTATTTTATCTCCATAGGGGAAAGTCTACAACACAGTAGTAAGACCGGCTACGTTGTACGGCTTAGAGACGGTGACACTAACAAAAAGACAAGAGCCAGAGCTGAAGATGTTGTGATTCTCTTTGGCACTGATGAGAAGGGACAGGATTAGGAATGAACAGATCAGAGGGACAACTCAGGTGGGACAGTTTGGAGACAAAGTCAGAGAGGCGAAATTGAGATGGTTTGGACATGTAGAGGATGGACCCAGGGTATATAGGGAGAAGGATGCTGAGGATGGAGCCACCAGGCAGAAGGAGAAGAGGGAGGCCAAAGAGCAGGTTTATGATATCCTGAGGGAGGACATGCAGGTGGTTGGTGTGACAGATACAGAGGACAGGGTGAGATGGAAACAACTGATCTACTGTGGCGCCCTCTAACGGGAGCAGCCAAAAGAGGAGTTATGCCGTGCACGACAAAGCAGACAGTGATCTGTGGACAGTCTTAAGGTGACTGGAACAAATTTACATCTTAGTTTTCAATTAAAGGTCTGTGTTTGATTACACTTGTCTGTTTGGGATCAGAAACGTTCACAAGCAGTCGTTATTTACATCATCAGATATTACAGCTGTGCTGCTGGATTTTTAGTTGATCTGAGGTTGAGTTTGGATTTGCAAACTGGATCATGTTGGGATGGAAGGCTCATATAGACGCTCATGACTTCTTACACATTTTGCATGTGATCTCATGCTCCAAATAAGCAGTTAGCTAAATACTTCCCGATAAACACACCAGAATACATCTGCTCACAAACAAGCTCAACAGGCTGCTAGCTATATCCTTAACTAGTCATGCTAGCTAGTTGGTAGAGAATGGGAATGATAGTGTGGTCATTAATTTAGTAATTCACTGAAAAGAACATTTATATGTTCTTAGAATTTACACTCTAGTAGAGCAGGATTTGGCAAAATTCAAATATACATCACAACTAGCTAAATTTCACAGTCCATAATGCACTGCGTCCGTGGCGCAGTTTTCTCTACAATATAATTGCAAGATGGACTTAACTGGATTCAGAGTACACCAACATCTAAAATGTTACTTTTTTCATGCCATTTTCAAGTTCTGATATTATGACACTTAAATTTTATGTTAAAACAATGTAAATGTTAACAGGCACAACTGAGACTGGAACCACACCACGCACAATGACTCCTCGTCAACCTCTGCTTCTAGTTCGAAGGTCTTCAGTTTCGACACAGCTTACGATCAGGTATTGATGCACAGTTTATTTCACAAAAGTTGAACTTGACAAAACATCAGCACAAACATTCAATACTGTTATTTTGTGTCCTTGAGCAAATGCTAATGCAAAGAAAAACTCAACTGACCAGTGCCCAAGAGTTATGTCATAGTCCCTGTGTTCTGGAAACACTGACCTAAATATTTACATGTAAATCAAAAATAGGACAAAATCATTATACTGCAAAAGTGTCAAATTTTGGCACTGAAGTTCTGAGTGGAATCCCAATTCAAGACCAACAAGTCCTGTGCTATGAGTTTTAATGTGTTAATCTATTGTATTCAGATGTCGGAATGTTTCCAACAGATGTTCTTGGGTTTGGGGATGAATTCATAGTTGTCATGATAAAAAAAAAAAAAATCTGGTCATGTCAAAATGGCTGGTTTGATTAATTAATAACACAAGACTTATATCCCCAGTAAAGTCTGTTATATAAAGTACTAACTGATGCAAAGGTCAACCTGTTGACTGAGTGTGACTGCACTGCTGGATCTTGGCTGTAAATTCAGAGCTGAGTCACTATTCCAGCTGACTACAGTGTATTTTTTTACAAAAGTTATAAACAAGTCAAGATACAGCCTTGAAAAAATTTAAAAACATTTAGTTTTAACTTTTAAGAACACCTTTTTAAAACTAAATTTGCTTTTCCCCATCTAACAACTCCAAGCCATTTGAATCACATCCTTAACTCCGACCAAAGAAATTAAAAATTACAGTTGAAACTGTGTTTGAACCAAAACAGACCCAATTTATTCACAGGAATATTTACAGTCTTCTTCACGTTTGTCAACAGCAATGTCAACTTGGTTACACTCCAAATACGAGTCTGATTTAAAATGCCATACAGAAATGAAAGTTGGGAAAGTTCAAGCTGCAGTGTGAACGGAACCTGATACGGCTGGCACTAGTTTCATCCTATAGTATTAAATATTTTTAAAGTCCATATAAAACCAATGATTTAGGTTAAATTTCTGGAGTACAAAAAAAGGCACTGCCATTTGTTATTCTAAATACAATTTTCCCAGCCTAATGCATGCATTTTTAAAATTTAAATTACTTTTTTTTGTCCTACATTCTCATACTTTTTTGTATCTTTGTATTGTTTTTTATTATTAAACATACAATATTCTTTTGTCAAATATATATGCAAGCCTGCAGTCAATACAGGACATCGGCTCTGAGAAAATAAAACTGAAATAAGGAGCACAGTCAAGCGGTAAAACATCGTTACACAAAGGATGCTGGTTGAATAAAAAAATATTTCTTCATCGCACATTAACACAATGGACTAAACTCCACAATCTATCAGAAAAATAAAACATAAAAACAACATATATGTTTTGATTTAACGTACATTAAATGTTTTGGGAATATCAATGCGGTACTATATAGTCGTTAATACTGCAGTGCACATTTATAAAAATAAAGTATTTGGTATGAAGCGATGTGTCGGACGACAGAGCTGTAAATCTATCGCAGAGGTTTCTGTGTTCTTGACCTTTGACCTGAAAATAATGCAGGGTTTGGGTAGAACAGGATGAACTTAAAAAAAAAAAAAATCATAATAAATCATAGCAGTTGACTTCGGTCACACACAGTAAGGAAAAAAACAAAACAAAAAAAAATCACATTCATATTACAGTACCATTATGGTACACGTCAAAGTTGTAAAATTAAGGGGCAGGTGAAACAAATCATAATATTACAAATAAATTCAGTAATCCCATGAGGGAATATAATAAAATTAAAGTTGTAATATTCTGAGGAAAAACCACAGACTTTAATGCATAAAGTTACAATAAAATGTTATCGGAACAACTTGCAAAAATTTTCTGATTAAAAAAATCAATAAATCAAGAATGAAATTAATTTGTGAGAAGGAATAAAATTAAATTATGAGTATTAATTTTTGAGGGAAAGGTCATTCTGAAAACAGGACTAATTTGAGATTACTTTGGATGGATGAAAATCAGCCAAAAAAAAAAGAAAAAAAAATCTGCAGACTAATGAGGGACATAAATAATCTGGTTTATTATCTACGGAACAAAAACAGCCAATTTTTTCAGAACAGGACTAAAAAGAGTTTTTTTCTTTTTTTTTGTTTTTTTTTTTTTTTTTTTTTTACTTTAAGCAATCATCAGACGTTAATTATCATAATGGTAGAGGGGTTTTTATATATTCCTCAAAATATTACAACTTCATTCCTGTAACAATAAAATTGTTTCACTCCCTTTGGCCTTGAAGTTTTTTTTTTTGCTGTACTTAGTGAAGTTCATAAACATTTGTCTGCCACTGGAGTGGAAGGTCAGTAATGAATATAAGTTCAAAGTGCAAACATTTAGATTTAATGTGAGGTATTTACACCACAAAAAAAACTAAAACAAAACAAAACTGGGAACACTGTAACAATTACATTTTTAAATGTGTGTATATATATATATATATATATATATATATATATATATATACATACACACATACACACACACACACACACAATTTTAAGAAACCAAAAGTAATTTAAGAACTGCGTTCTCAGCGATTCCACAGTCAGCTGTTACTCCATCATTATTTCAGTTTTATGTAAACAGGCAAACGGGCCCAGAGATGATTTAAAGTGTACCATCATGATGCTCAATGTGTAAATCCACTTTCAACTCCAGTATGCTGCGGCAGACAGAAAAGAGATATTCTCCAGCTATTCAGGGACTTAACGGGATATCCCAAAGTACTGTAGAAGCAAATAATACTCAAGTAAACGTGCTGAATAAAGTGTTGCCGAGTTGGATATAATCACGTTACAAACTTACGAGAGCTTCCCGTCCAAGTCAGAATGATCACATCACATCCCTAAAAACTCACACCTGGTCAGTTTCAGAGCCAAATCATTGCTACCAGCTTCCATATTTTTGGTCGTGGAACTTTCCTTTTAGAAATGGAAACAATGGTTTGGGCGCCTCTTCGCAGACAGCTTTCTGATGGAAACACTCAAAATGTGTTTTCATTAATTTGTAAATTATCATGTCCTTTGTCTTTAAATTTCCCGTTTCTGAAAGGAAACAATCAAACCTCCAAAACACACAAGGCAAATATTTTAGCAAAATGCGGCAAACATCTGCACAGACAGAAGCTTCATGCAAAAAGAAAGAAAAACATGTTCACGTGAGACGTGACACTGATGGATACAAACAGGATTATATATATAGATATATATAAAACAACAAAAAGGAAGAATAATCAAAGTCAACAATACCTGTGTTAATGTTGAGATGCACGTATGGTCACCAGCCATAACATGTTAATACTACTTTAAATATACACCTAAATGAGTAAAATCCCCTCCTCAACAATTTAAAAAAAAAAAAAGAAATAAATAAATCTACTTTAATGACTGATTCATATGGCAGTGACAAAGTCCGAGTCCAACAAGAAATTGATGCCGACTCAAATCGGCACATCAAGGTCAAACACGGGTACACATTCATGCTTTGGGGAAACTCCACGGTGAGGCTGAAACGGTCTGATAAAAAAAAAAAAAAAAAAAAAAAAAAAGCATCAAAG